>NW_027101173.1:40000-42500 GCF_029633855.1 Hoplias malabaricus | reverse complement strand
GAAAGGTTGATGTGGATCAGATGGTTCTCTTTTTACCTGCTCTTCAGCTGCCGGCCCTGAGCTGCACCCGGGACTGGAGTAAACCCAGCTCACGTTTAAAGGGGGTCTTTTAGGCCAGGGGTCTGTAAAGTGACACATTTTTGCCCGTTTTCCAACTGGCCCTCCCAAGCCTTTTCCTGGTTCTCTGATTGTCTCTCCCAGGATTTTTCCCGGTTCTCTTATTGTCTTTCCCTGGGCTTTTCCCAGTTCTCTTATTGTCTCTCCCAAGGCTTTTCCCGGTTCTCTGATTGTCTCTCCCAAGGCTTTTCCCGGTTCTCTTATTGTCTCTCCCAGGGCTTTTCCCATTTCTCTGATTGTCTCTCCCAGGGCTTTTCTCACTTCTCTGATTGTCTCTCCCCAGTTTTTTCCCAGTTCTCTGATTGTTTCTCCCAAGGCTTTTCCCGGTTCTCTTATCATCTCTCCCCAGTTTTTTCCCAGTTCTCTGATTGGCTCTCCCAGGGTCTTTGCTGGAGGAGCAGAAAACTTGGACAGATTTGCTGGACGCCTTGTTACTGCACGCAATGAACAGATGACAGATTGATGTGCAGTGTAACTGTTCATAATGCTTTTGTTTTTAAACACTGTGTTTGGAATTGCACAGTGGATATCACCACTGCTCTCCACGGTTGCCAGCTTGAGCATGAAAACACCTCTACACATAGGCTATAAAAGTCCTTGGGCAAGACTCCTAACATTAAATTAGCTTTCCTCCGTAACTAGATTAAACGCGTAATTCTGCCAAAGGCCATAACTGTAAACGTAGAACACTCTGCATCTTCAATGGCACTTGGCCACACTTTATTTTTTCCAAATTGAGCTCTATTTCTGTGCTGTTTTTATTGAGTTTAAACCAGCAGTGTTTTTTCGAGGCCGGCTGTTTTCTGCTGCGTATTTGCAGCTGTTCTTAGGAGCTGTTTAAATCCAGAATGACATTTCATTTATTCATCATAATTGAAAACGGGTGCTAAGGCAGCATTAGGAGTCTAGCCCAAGGACTAATATTGATGTGCTGGTGTGTAGATTGATCTCTGATGATTTCGAGGATCTTGTACTCACTGAAGTCTCCTGATTCCAGACCATGGAGTCGATGGACAGTGGGAAACCGTTTCTGCAGTCCTTCTTCATCGATCTGGAAGGGAGTATTAAGACGCTGAGGTACTACGCCGGCTGGGCGGACAAGATCCATGGTAAAACCATGCCAGTGGGTGAGTGAGTTATTAGTGATATAAGTATTTTGCCGTTTAAATATCAGCAGAAGCAATGTATTACACTGAGGGTGTTACAATGTACCAGGGACTCGTCTTGTGACAAACATGAACCACGAACACAACGAAAGAACAAGATAAATACAGATTATATACAATATTAAAGAAAAAAAATGAGATGAGCCGATTACTGAGTAAACCCCCCTCAGTCCTGAGTGGTGTCTCTGCCCCCTCTGGAGCTCTTCCTCTCCCCAGTGTTCCTGTCACTCCAGGAGATCCAAGAGACAAAACAAGCGTCCCTCTTTCCTCCCGATTAGATTCAAATAAAGCTCTGAAAGACGAAAGGCCCGGAGCACAAAAGGAAGAGGAAGATGCTCTGATCCTAATCGCTGAGGTGCAGCAGGAGGTAAAGTCGCTCAGTCATCATCGAGACACTGAAGGTGCTCTGGCACTGAATTGTTGCTCAATTCGTCGATCCGCACTTAATCGCTCGCCGCAAACCCAGCTTCATACAAGTAACGGGGGAAAGTCAGTCACCCGGAGGAAACCCACACAGACACAGAGAGAACACACCACACTCCTCACAGACAGTCACCTGGAGGAAACCCACGCAGACACAGAGAGAACACACCACACTCCTCACAGACAGTCACCCGGAGGAAACCCACGCAGACACAGAGAGAACACACCACACTCCTCACAGACAGTCACCCGGAGGAAACCCACGCAGACACAGAGAGAACACACCACACTCCTCACAGTCAGTCACCCGGAGGAAACCCACACAGACACAGAGAGAACACACCACACTCCTCACAGACAGTCACCTGGAGGAAACCCACGCAGACACAGAGAGAACACACCACACTCCTCACAGACAGTCACCCGGAGGAAACCCACGCAGACACAGAGAGAACACACCACACTCCTCACAGACAGTCACCCGGAGGAAACCCACGCACACACAGAGAGAACACACCACACTCCTCACAGAGACCAGAAACTGGGTTTGACCCCGTGTTTTTTGAGTAGTTCTTGTTTAATAACTGTTTAATAACTTTTAGTTTCTGACTCTAATCTTAAAACCAGGTCAGTCTCTATCAGTTTAAAAGGAATATTTGTAAAGACATGGAACAGTAATAAAAGCTCAGTGTGTGATGTGTTGGTTGAATGTCTGAATCATATTTGTACAGAGTACAGTAAACGGAGCAGGCTTTTACAGTTGCCGTGTGACTCTGATCTTTAAAGCGGCTCAG
>NW_027101173.1:0-35000 GCF_029633855.1 Hoplias malabaricus | reverse complement strand
CCAAGCCACACTCAGATTATTTCATGTTGTTGTTGTTACTTGTTTTTTTACCCTGTCCTTTTTTTTGTAGTGGAACTTTCCTCTGCTAATGTTCACGTGGAAGATAGCTCCAGCGCTGTGCTGTGGGAACACCGTGGTCATTAAACCGGCCGAGCAGACGCCCCTCACTGCCCTGCACATGGGAGCTCTCATCAAGGAGGTGAGACCTGGAGATGCAGTAGAGATCTGGTTAATGTTGCTGAAGGGTAACAGACGTCACGTGTACACCTTTAGACCCTTCCGAATGTCATGAAACATTGCTTATACTGAGATTGTTTAGGTTTAGAAAGCCACTTCATTTCCTGTGGTTCTTTAAGTAAAAATAATATAGAGGTGTCAAACATACGTCCAGATTATGCTACTCATCTGACCCAAATTTAAGAACCATGTTTTAAATTCAGCGCATCTTTGGGGACGTAGGATATCTTTCCTTCTATAAAACGGTGGATAGGGGAGTCCCGGCATGTGCACGTTCATGCTGTGCAGAGTGTAATAAACAAGCTTTCTGTGTGCTCCATGTCTCTATCACTGAGGAAATGATGCAGTTACTGACTGATTTCAGACTTTCAGAATTTCAGAGTGATTATTCAGAGTAGAGTTGGGTGCGGTCACAGCTGACCCCTGTTGTATTTAATCGGAGAAACGTTAAAGTGTCCAGCTTTGTTCCATTACTGCCCTCAAACATCAAACACACACAACATCAGAGACACATCCCACTGTAGACAGAGAGCAGTAGATGCACTAAGGCCATTGTGAAAAGGGATTAAAGTGTGAAAGACTGTGGCTGCTGTCACTTATAGCTCACCAAGGAAAGGGAAAAAAATGCTAGAAATTTCTGCCTATAAATTACACACATTGTTCAGGGTTCACTCAAGGCTGTGGTGCTGTAATCGGATCCGTGTCGAGGCCAAACACAGCTCAAAAAACAGCCTTGAAAATAACAAGCTGAGGGAAAAACAGTGTTTAGAGGCATGAATAATGCAGTAGATCAGCAGCTGCAGGAACGAAAGCGCAACACAGTTTGTACATAAATGCAGCTACAAGGTTTCTGACTTTACTGAAAACTAAGGCTCCTAAAGTACAATTATGTGCTGAAAGCTTTGACTGTTATATGTCTCTTTAACTCTAGATCCACCCAGTGACACACAATATTTCATATTTTGCCCATTAAACAGTTAAAATGTGTGTGTCTTGGGCATGTCCTCCCAAATACCCAAAAAAGGTTTTGTGCGGAAAATACATTTTTTATTTCTATGGAATTATTAAGAACCTTTAGGATGCGTTTAGTATCAACAGTTTAATCAGTTCGTTTAAAGCTAAGGGCTGATGCTTTGAAAGAAACCTGCTCCTCACTGGACATTACCTCTTTCATTCTCATCCAGGGAGCTGTTTTAATTTGGATCTTGTTTACATCAGTTGGAAGCTGCTAGTCCAGTTTCTTTCTTAAGAGATTTGTTTATTTTCTGTTTTATTTTTCCTGATGATTGGTAATTAAAGCCCTACACTGTCTTGTTGTGTTGTTGTCCTGAAGGCTGGTTTTCCTCCTGGAGTGGTCAATATTGTGCCGGGGTTTGGTCCGACAGCAGGAGCGGCCATCGCCAGCCACATGGGCATCGACAAAGTGGCCTTCACTGGCTCCACAGAGGTAGAGTGTGTTTAGGACAAAGAAAACTTTCAATACAAATTACTGAAGCATTTCAGCAGATATAATGCCACTTTTCTGTCCCTCGTATTGACTTAAACCGTTCTAACATTGACTTAAAGTGTTCTAACATTTACAACATTGAATAAACGTTTCTGGCATTGACTTAAACTGTTCTAACCTTGAATCAAACTATTCTAACATTGACTTACAGTGTTCTAACATTGACTTAACGTGTTCTAACATTTACAACATTAAATAAACTTTTCTGGCATTGACTTTAACTGTTTTAACATTGATTTAACGTGTTCTAACATTGACTTAATGTGTTCTAACATTGGCTTAAACTAATATCGACTAAAAAATGTTGTAACACTGTCCTCAGTTTTAACATTGACCTAAACTCTGCCATTAATTTCAAATGTGGTGACATTGACACTGACTCGGTCTTCTTTTAAATTGTCCATTGTCCTCTTCATGTCCAGGTGGGTCAGCTGATCAAAGAAGCGGCGGCGAGGAGCAATCTGAAAAGAGTGACTCTGGAGCTGGGAGGGAAGAACCCCTGCATTGTGTTTGCTGATTCAGACCGTGAGTGATGTGGTTTTTACAGCAGAAACAAAAGACAGATGTGTCTGTAATGTGTGCAGGAGGAGCCTGTTGTTCAAAAACAAAGCGAAAGAATAATATCTGAATAATAACTGTCTCTAAAAAAGGTGGGAGTGCTGGGAAAAAGGGGGAACATATTATTGATTATTGTTATGTTAAAGCTTTCGAGGGGCTTTTAACTCCTCTATCTGATGCTTGGCATTGAGCATGGGGATCCTATTTCAACTCAGCATTGTCTGCACACTTTTGGACATAAATATCATCGCTGTCCTTTTTTTTTTTGTAGATTTTGATTTTACAGAATCCTTTGAACATAGCAGTTGTCCTTCACACTCTATTAAAGATCCCTGCGTGTAAAAATAGAAATGCTCCAAATTTACTCTGAATAAAACCTTTACACATTGATTTCCACTGAACCATTCTGTATGTGTGTGTGTGTGTGTGTGTGTGTGTCTGTGCAGTGTTGTTAGCGGTGCAGGAGGCTCAGAAGGGGGCGTTCTATAATCAGGGTCAGTGCTGCACCGCCGCATCCCGTGTGTTTGTGGAGGAGCGAGTGTATGACGAGTTTGTGAGACTCAGTGTTGAGAGCGCTGAGAAGATCATCGCCGGAGACCCCATGGACCCCCGGACGTCACATGGACCTCAGGTATGATGCTATGATCACAGTTTAAAGGCACACGCAGTCAGTTTCTCTAATGACACCTAGTGGCCTGGATGTGTCAGAGATGGTGTAATAAACCTTTTCTCAACATGGCTGCCTCATGTCGGGGGTCCACTCTATGGAGCATAAACTGGTTAATGCCAGCTGACATCTACAGGAAAGCTGAGCAATGAAAGGCCACAGGAGTCTAAGGACATGCTCAGTGCTAAGAGTTGGTTAGAACTGTGCTGTGGAACAGTGGAACTGTGTTCTCTGGAGTGGTGGTGCACCGCCCAATACCTTTGTGAACTGCTCAGTCAACAGCCAACTGTAGAATCGGAATTCACTAAAAGACCTAATGTTCAAATCCCATCAAATCCTCACAGCTATTTTCTAGCAGTATAAAGACATCCCAGAAGCATAGAATCTGTTAATCTTATTAATTATCTTAATTATTAATTAACTTATTAAATATTAAAGGAGCAGAGTGTAATTCTATTTTACAGCACTCTCCTGAAATCAAGGTGGTGTTGATGGTTCCCTACCCTTCTCCTAAAGATACATAGTGCAGTTTCTGCAGTGCTGAGCCTGGGGTAGCAAAAACAAAAGCTCTATTCTTCCTATTACAGCTCCGTGGAGCATCACAATGATTTTAAAGATGTAGTTTTAAGGTAAAACTACTACCTACTGTTGCTTTAATCCCCTGGATCCCCGTCAGTTTTCATTCATCACATTGAGTTTTCATGCCTCCTGTTGTTTTTACAGATTAATCAGCAGCAGTTTGACAAGATCCTGGAGCTGGTGGAGAGTGGGAAGAAGGAGGGAGCGAAGCTGGAGTGTGGGGGTCTCGCACTGCGGGATAAAGGACTGTTCATACAGCCCACTGTCTTCTCTGACGTCAGAGATCACATGCGGCTCGCCAAGGAAGAGGTACAACACAACGTATGGTTGTGTCTCAAGTATCAGAGTAAATATAGAGTAATAGAGTAAACTTTGAGTAAATGTTTGCGACACTGTGGCCTTGTGACAGTGGAATCAATATTTTAAACCTTTATTAATGTAAACATTTGTTGTACATCAGATATATGTAAGAAATATATTGGCTACTGATGCACAGTTTACATCTCCCCTCATGAGCAGGTCACACCTGCTACAGTACAACCCAGAGAAAGGACTGTAGGTTTTAGTGTAGGATTGCGCTGCCCTCTAGTGGTTGGAAGATGCAGTTTGGTCACTATGGTCCAGTCACACATCGTCTATAGGAGACAGGCTTCTGCACATTTTGAACATTTCTGGGGATGTTACGAACCCAGTGGCTGGGGGTCCCACACCCCTCTCCCCCATCACAGTGGGTGGATTGGTCTGATGTTACTTGAAGGAAGCACGTGTTTGTGCCAAGGCTGGTGGCACTGACAGGAGGAAATTCAGCGTTAAAATTTACATTAAAATGATTTAACATTGTATTATATTTTCTGTTGTTTTTTTCTTGAAGAGGTCTTTAGTTCCAAGTGTGAACCTTAAAGTGTACCTCACTCTCTCTCCTCTAAAAGAAAATGTAGCTATCTCTAACTCTGAAGTTGAAATGTAGTGTATGAAATCAAAGCACCTGTCAAAAGCGGTTCTGTTCCTGAATGACTGCAGAAAGACCCTATAGAGGACCAGCCCAGTGCGAGTCAAAGTGGTGTGATGTTGTGTTGCAGGTGTTTGGTCCAGTTCAGTGTATCCTGAAGTTTAAGAGTGAGGAGGAGGCGATAGAGAGAGCGAACAACTCTCAGTACGGACTGACCGCAGCCGTGTTCACTCGCAGTGTGGAGCGAGCCGTCAGCGTGTCCTCAGCTCTACAGGCTGGCACTGTGTGGTGAGAACTGTCATAGAGTATATTACAGTCCATCACAGTACACTGCAGGCCATTACAGGTCATTACATTCACTCCACCGAGCACCGCAGTAAAGGCCACTAGTACAACAGTCATAATATCACTACAGCACAGCAGTAACTCTGCAAACACACCGTATCTATGCCACTTATTATTGCATTTGTAATCTTGGTGTTTTCTTGCGTGGCAAGTTAATAATTATATCCATACATAACTTATAATTACTTAAAACCGGATGTTCATTTGCTAGAATTCTGGATGTTCAACTTAATTCTGCACATTAATGTTTTGTAAATTCACTCTTGAGTATTCGTTTATTTATTATTTCAGTTTCTACAGCTTTGATCATCACCTCTTCTATGTATTATTATATTAAAATATGTATTTCTTGCTGCTGGGGGCTGACGAGACTAACAGAGCTGTCAAAGCATCTTTCCTTCTAGAGTAACCAGAAGGGGGCGCTACAAACAGTTTAATGTTTATGGTTGGATCTAATATTACAGTGGTACAGAGATAAAGTGACCATCATCATCTCAGAATAGTTACAGTTTAATCAAAATAAGGCTCATGTTTACTGCTGTGCTGTTGTTGGACCGGGTGGAGGTCAGATGAAGTCAGGTGGGGTCAGCTGGTGTCATCTTGTGACAGGGTTGTTTATGAATCTCTTTAAAGAGTCCACATTAAAATTCTGCATCATAAAATATCAGCATTGTATTATTTTGTGAATGACGGTGAGCTGCTGTTATGAGGATTGTATGTAATATCATCTTCTCCTAAATGTCCATCATAAAAATGAATGATTTGTTCTGTCCCCAGGGTGAACTGCTATAATGCTCTTCACGCTCAAGCTCCATTTGGAGGCTACAAAATGTCAGGGAACGGACGAGAGCTGTGAGTGTAATCCTTTTTATCTTTTTTCTGTTGTTTTTCTTTGGTTAAATGTGAAAAAACACATGTCCTGGTTTGTAGCTCACATCTATACTCACTCAGAGTTGGAAACTGTACCATAAAGAGTGCTATTATTCACATATCAGTCACATTTAGGGACTGTTCCACAAGGTGGTGCTATTGGCGGTGCATGAATGACACTTTGTGCCCTTGTTCGTGTTATATTTGTAACTTCATCGTTGTTTGTAAAGTGGTCTTGAGCTCTTTAAAAGTGCTATATATGTAAATCAATTGTTATCATTATAATTATTATCATCACTATTATCATCTCTTATTATGAACCTCTAAATGTACTGTTTTTCCTCTTAGCTAAATGTCATTAATCAGTGAAGACATATTTTTGTCTCAGAGGTTTTGTTCTCTAGTTTTGCACCGGAGCAATGTGGCTACAGCAGCTAACAAGTCATACTGCTCCAGTTAGCATTGCTAGCATTGTTAGCATAGCTAACAGCATGTTTAAACCCCAAAAAGTATCAGACAATTCAATAGCTCCATAATTCAGTGTCTGAGAGGTAAATAGAGCCACTCAAAGTGGTTTAATGAGAAATGTTTTGTTGTGGGTCAACATTTCAATGCTAATTAAATAAAGTGGGGTCACCAGGTCTACGCCACCCACAGCACCTAGCTTTGCTGTTGCTATTAAAAGTTAGCCAATGGTTTTAAAGAAACGTCTCAGTGCTCATCATTTCCTCCGAATTCTCAAGGTATTTAATGGTTAAGAAAAGAACACTTTTTAATTTTTAAAATCTTTCAGATCTATCATTTTCAAAAGCAGTGTAAATATAACACACTGGCAGTATGTCGGTGAATGATCCACCACCCAAACCAAACCCACGCAGACAACAGGGAGAACACACCACACTCCTCACAGACAGTCACCCGGAGGAAACCCACGCAGACACAGAGAGAACACACCACACTCCTCACAGACAGTCACCCGGAGGAAACCCACGCAGACACAGAGAGAACACACCACACTCCTCACAGACAGTCACCCGGAGGAAACCCACACAGACACAGAGAGAACACACCACACTCCTCACAGACAGTCACCCGGAGGAAACCCACGCAGACACAGAGAGAACACACCACACTCCTCACAGACAGTCACCCGGAGGAAACCCACGCAGACACAGAGAGAACACACCACACTCCTCACAGACAGTCACCCGGAGGAAACCCACGCAAACACAGAGAGAACACACCACACTCCTCACAGACAGTCACCCGGAGGAAACCCACGCAGACACAGAGAGAACACACCACACTCCTCACAGACAGTCACCCGGAGGAAACACACACAGACACAGAGAGAACACACCACACTCCTCACAGACAGTCACCCGGAGGAAACCCACGCAGACACAGGGAGAACACACCACACTCCTCACAGACAGTCACCCGGAGGAAACCCACGCAGACACAGGGAGAACACACCACACTCCTCACAGACAGTCACCCGGAGGAAACCCACACAGACACAGAGAGAACACACCACACTCCTCACAGACAGTCACTCGGAGGAAACCCACGCAGACACAGGGAGAACACACCACACTCCTCACAGACAGTCACCTGGAGCGGGACTTGAACCCACAACATCCAGGTCCCTGGAGCTATGTGACTGTGATACTACCTGCAGCACTCAAACTTAAGTGTGTTTTGTGGTGATGGAATGCCTTGCTCTCTTAGACCCACCTGAGTTAGTCTAGCTCTTATCCTGGAGCTCTTGTGACTACTGCTCATGACATACACTTTTCTGTGGGAACATGCTGGTATTGTCTCACACACTGAGACACACCTCCCACAACAAACCTGCATTGCTGCATTTTTTCAGTAGTACCCTCACCAACAAACTGCAGGCATACCTCCCTTTAATATGTAATACTAACTCTTAACAGAGGCGTGAGGGTTTGTTCTAGCATAGCCGTTACATATCAAACACATGCACAATATCACACTATTTGAAGAGAACAGAAGGTGATGGGACAGAAACAGTGACCTGCAGAAAGAGGGAACAACATTAATGTCTACACTTTTGTCAATTTTGCGCAGTTCCAGTCAATATCTGAGATCAGTTACATTTTATATCACATGACTATGGCTTTGTCTCAGTGTTTCTGCGCTGTGTGCAGGGGGGAGTACGCCCTGGCAGAGTACACCGAGGTCAAAACCGTCACCATCAAACTCAACGAGAAGCTGAGCGTATGAGGGTCAGCCCTGAGATCAGGACCCGTGCAGAGAAGCCCCGTCCAATCACAGAGGCACAGTACCTGCTGCTCTAGGGAGGAGGGGGCGGGGCTCCAATACTTTTACAATGGACTTTCTCTCTACTGTAAAACCTCCTAATGTTCCTCTTGCTCTTATATTATTTTTCCTGATTCTTTTATATCTCTCTAGAAGCTTGTGTACAGAATATAATTGATTGTATAATTTTTGATTGTTTATTTAATCTGGAAGAAATCTGACCTGTGCTCCCTGATCGTTTCCATACATTAGGTCATTTTTAGCATTTAGAGTGTGTTTGGCGCTTCATCCCTTCAGCCTCTGTTATGTTTGACGTTTGTTACACGGAGCCGCTGTGTCTTTAGAGGAGAGGGTTAATCAACATCCTTCACAGAGAGTCCACATCAGCACATTTTAATACTGAGATATTATATATTTATGGAACTTAACACAGAGGAGGGCTGTGAAAAAGTTATGACATATTTTATATTTTATGTTTAAAAATTGTTTTACTGAACTCTCTGCGATGGCTGTTAACTTTAATTCAGCAGACGTGTCATTGGACGGGAGGAATATATAGGTGTTCACCTCCTGAGAGACAGACCTTTGTAGAAAATCTTCCTTTAAAGCCTTGATTCTCCAAATGTTTTAAGAAATCATACGTTTATTTCTGTCATTGTGTAATGGACATGAATATTAATGTGGGAGGTCATTTGAAAATGATTTACTTTGTCTCTTAGCTTTTACGTTTTTAAAAGCTATTTATATCTTACACTTTTAAATAAAAGCTTTAAGTGTTCCCTCTGTTGTGAGCGGATATTTTGCGGATCTATATTCATGTCCAAAGGTTTGTACTGTGGTCTGTTGAGGATGTAGCGTAATAAATAAGTGCTGGTTACTACAGTCCATTCAAAAGTTACGGGGCAGGTCCTACTGGGGTGGTGGATCATTCTGATATGGAGATGGCAGCTTTGTGGATCAGTTGGATCAGACACAGCAGTGCTGCTGGAGTTTTTAAACACTGTCTCCGTTCACTGTCCACTCTGTTAGACACACCTACATTTCTAGTCCACCTTGTAGATGCACAGTTGTTGGTCATCCTCTAGTCCTTCATCAGTGGACACAGGACTCTTTTTAGTCTATAGTTTTGGTGAACTTCTCAAACTCCAAGCAGCACTGCTGTGTCTGATCCACCAGGACAACACACACTGGCAGTATGTCGGTGAATGATCCACCACCTAAACCAAACCCACGCAGACACAGGGAGAACACACCACACTCCTCACAGACAGTCACCCGGAGGAAACCCACGCAGACACAGAGAGAACACACCACACTCCTCACAGACAGTCACCCGGAGGAAACCCACGCAGACACAGGGAGAACACACCACACTCCTCACAGACAGTCACCCGGAGGAAACCCACGCAGACACAGGGAGAACACACCACACTCCTCACAGACAGTCACCTGGAGGAAACCCACACAGACACAGAGAGAACACACCACACTCCTCACAGACAGTCACCCGGAGGAAACCCACGCAGACACAGAGAGAACACACCACACTCCTCACAGACAGTCACCCGGAGGAAACCCACGCAGACACAGAGAGAACACACCACACTCCTCACAGACAGTCACCCGGAGGAAACCCACGCAGACACAGGGAGAACACACCATACTCCTCACAGACAGTCACCCGGAGGAAACCCACGCAGACACAGAGAGAACACACCACATTCCTCACAGACAGTCACCCGGAGGAAACCCACGCAGACACAAAGAGAACACACCACACTCCTCACAGTAAGTCACCCGGAGGAAACCCACGCAGACACAGAGAGAACACACCACACTCCTCACAGACAGTCACCCGGAGGAAACCCATGCAGACACAGAGAGAACACACCACACTCCTCACAGACAGTCACCCGGAGGAAACCCACGCAGACACAGAGAGAACACACCACACTCCTCACAGACAGTCCTTCATGAGTAGTTTTGGTTTTTGAACTATTCTCACCTCAGCAGCGACACTGAGGGGTTTAAAACTCCAAGCATCACTGCTGTGTCTGATCCACCAGGACAACACACACTGGCAGTGCTCTGCGGGTGTCCTGAGAACTGAAGAGCAGAATGAAAAGGGATAACGAAGTATGCAGAGCAACAGACGGACCGCAGGGGAATAGTGGAACTACAAATGGACAATGAGTGGAAGCCGCGAGGTGGTGTTAATGTTGTGGCTGGTCGGTGTAAGCGCTTGATTGAAAGCCCTCCCTCTCCCTGAACTCCCGCTGTAAACTCGGCTCCACTGCAGTCTGCACCAGGAAGTGCGCCTTTCTTTCAGCTGGAGCCTTCAACGTGAAGACGAGCGGCACGCTTCTACACTTTTATTCATTTAACTTTCCATGGCTCCTGCCTCGTCCTCGTCCCTGTAAATTTCCCCCGCTGTTTCCCGCTCACTCCGGGGCTGAAATGTTGGTAAGTCTCTGCTACATTTCAGTGCATAATCTGTGACTGTAATGAATCACGACGTGAGAAGAAACAGAGGGAAACGTCACTCGTTCAGTTTTCAAAACAGAGCTCAGGAGTGAAGGAAAAGTAGCTCTGTTCTGTCAGAAAATGGCGGAGGCTTCTTATATTTCTGCTACTGCTTTTGGCATTTATTCCTTTTTTCTTGTACATTTCTTGCTTTTCTCAGCGTGCAGTGATTCGTTTAGTCGCTTTTAGCCAAAAAGGGTTCCAGGGTTCTACCGGGAGTACTCCCACAGAACAGGTGTGGAACACTTCCTTTACATTTAAAACTCTTTAAAGGACCCTGCACTGCTTTAAATGAAATGTCTTGTCATTTTTGAAATCACCTCAAATCTAATTTAAGTCTCGGATAAAGTCTTACTGTTTCTCATTAAAAGAAAAGTGTAAGAATATTATAATTTATTCAGTTTTTCAACATTGCATTATTTACTTATTTGTAGTAGCCTTAATTTATCAAACAGCCAACTATTTGTCTATTTTATGACATGCTCAAAAGAATAAAAAATAATTTGACTAGAAATTAATAATGTACTTAATTACTTTTTTAAAACAAGTTCAACATTTTTAGGAAAAATCACAAATAATTTTATAATATTCATTCATTGTCTGTAACCCTTAACCAGTTCAGGATTTGCGGTAGGTTCAGTGCCTTCCAGGAATCATTGGGCGCAAGCTAGGAATACACCCTGGAGGGGGCGCCAGTCCTTCACAGGGCAACACACACATTCACACCTACGGACACTTTTGAGAGTCCAATCCACCTACCAACTTGTGTTTTTGGACTGTGGGAAACCGGAGCACCCGGAGGAAACCCACACAGACACAGAAAGAACACACCACACTCCTCACAGACAGTCACCCGGAGGAAACCCACACAGACACAGAAAGAACACACCACACTCCTCACAGACAGTCACCCAGAGGAAACCCACGCAGACACAGAGAGAACACACCACGCTCCTCACAGACAGTCACCTGGAGGAAACCCACACAGACACAGAGAGAACACACCACACTCCTCACAGACAGTCACCCGGAGGAAACCCACACAGACACAGGGAGAACACACCACACTCCTCACAGACAGTCACCCGGAGGAAACCCACACAGACACAGAAAGAACACACCACACTCCTCACAGACAGTCACCCGGAGGAAACCCACACAGACACAGGGAGAACACACCACACTCCTCACAGACAGTCACCCGGAGGAAACCCACACAGACACAGGGAGAACACACCACACTCCTCACAGACAGTCACCCGGAGGAAACCCACGCAGACACAGGGAGAACACACCACACTCCTCACAGACAGTCACCCGGAGGAAACCCACGCAGACACAGGGAGAACACACCACACTCCTCACAGACAGTCACCCGGAGGAAACCCACGCAGACACAGGGAGAACACACCACACTCCTCACAGACAGTCACCCGGAGGAAACCCACGCAGACACAGGGAGAACACACCACACTCCTCACAGACAGTCACCCGGAGGAAACCCACACAGACACAGAGAGAACACACCACACTCCTCACAGACAGTCACCCGGAGCAGGACTCAAACCCACAACCTCCAAAACCCTGGAGCTGTGACAGAGACACCACCCGCTGCACCACCGTGCCGCCCAAATTTTATAATAGCCTTAAAATAATCTCAGAACGAGGAATATTAAATATTAGAATTAGGTTTATCTAATTTAGCCTGTACATTTCCACTTTACGTCAGTGGAAGAGGGTCCATCAGCAGTCATCATTGTACAATTTAAACATCGTAATGCTCCATTAGGTTCTGATGATTTTATACACAGACTTTGCTTTTAATAAAGAGCACTTGAAACCCAATTTTAAAGCATTCACCAAAAGAATACGAAAGCAGTCGTCCTGAGTTGGGGCTACAGTGCTGCACTGGAGCTTCATCAGCTTGTATCTTCTGTTTGTCAACACAGGAAATGAAATTGGGCTTTTGCCTAAAATTATCTGATAAACCGCCTCTAATAATTCTGATAAACCAAACGTTTGAGCAACAATAAAGAAGAACAAATACAGAAGAGTGAAACTAACTCCCAGAAATGGAAATAAAAACCGAATATGAAACACTAAACTTGACAAATGGGGGGAATCTTATTTCTTTTCCCTTCCTCTTAAATACAACTGAACATTTGTAAGTAAAGGGATTGTTAAATGAATATGTACAGCACACACAGAGCTGCGTATTTACGACGTGTATTTTATTGAATGTTGGTGTAAGCAGATTCGTAAATGTGTTTGTAGCGTACTCCTCAGTTCCAGGAATGATGAAACATGATGGTCATTGTACAGGACTTTTACTGTAAATTCAGATGTTGATTATAGTTTTTACTGAATGCTAAGAAGCGATTTCATATCTTTTAAGGAATTATTTAAAATGCAAGGAAATGCAGACATTGTTTCCAGTGTTTTCTGGATGTTTTGGGCCAAAACTAAATAACTGACCTAAAGATCTCTCCTCGAATTACTGGTTAGTTATAAGGTTAGTTCCAACTAAAACAGGCTACTAGGCGAATCCTTACCTCACTGCAGTTCAACACGCTTCGAGGAGAGTCCCACTGTCCTGAGAAAACAAATACATCGACTAGCATTGCACTGAATGGTGAGGGGGGCTGATACACACTCAGACACAAGGAGAAAGCTGCTGCCTTGGACTCTTGGCCTGTAACTCACAAGCTTCAAAGACAGAGCCAGATTGAACTTTTAGATGCACCTCCTGGAACAGTACACACCGACCCCGATAGCAGACACGTTTGGGCCGAATAGGTGCCGTGTTTGGGACGTATGGCTCAGTTAAGGCACTGGTAATTGAGTTACAGCATGTGTCGTTTGGGCCAGACTTGGGCCAGAAATCGATTTTAGCCCAGATTTTGTCCCCAACACCTGCTATCGGGCCGTATAAAGAGGAGCCAGACTCACTCTGTATCAACACCGTCGTTCAAGGCCAAATGTGGGCCATAACAGAACTGCAGATGTGCCACATTTAGGCCAAATATTCATTGTTTTCCGAGCACTCACTCACAAAATGGGGCTGCTCCATGCTTCGGATCCGGTTTAAAAGCAAACACCCGCTGATACAGACACAGTTCTTATGGCTTTAAAACAGTGGGATATCAGGAGGATGGTTTTATACAGAAATATGTGATTAGAGGAGATTGGAGTGTGAGCAGTTCCTCTTGTGTTTACTCCACAGGCTACGCTCCTACAGCTCCTTGGGCGAGTCATGTTCCTTGTGAAGGCAACACCCCGGCAAAGATAAAGAAACAAGGCTAACACAAGGACTCTACTGACCGCGCTCGCTGACGACTAAATGGTCCAAACAGTGTGTGGTGGTGCCACTGTAGCAGCACCTCATTGAAATTCAGAGTAAATAGCCTACTGTAGAGAGCAAAATAAGGCCCCGCCTGTCTGTAACAGTGACCAGTGACTTCAGTGTTCCAGGCCAAGGAAAAATGAGTCATGT
The DNA here is from genome assembly GCF_029633855.1 of Hoplias malabaricus. NCBI lineage: Eukaryota > Metazoa > Chordata > Actinopteri > Characiformes > Erythrinidae > Hoplias > Hoplias malabaricus. The sequence goes on along the minus strand of NW_027101173.1, from coordinate 20,986 downwards.
CTGTGAGCCTGCATAACAGCTCCAGCACTGGGAGGGCCATTGTTGGGGGCATAGCCTGGCAGAGTGGACCGGCGTATCATCAAATATCACCAGTATAGGAGTCTGAGGAGAATGGACCGGACACCGTGTTGAATCAGGTGTTTGGTTCTGCGCCGGTCAGACTTCAGCTCTTTGATCTGATCTGATTGGCTGCTCTTTCAAGAACACGCCCTGACCTCGACTCTTCGTGCCCTGAAGTAAATAAGTAGTACCTTTGGCACCGTTTGATGTGCCAAGATTAAAGGAGTTGAGAGATAACGCATCCAGCTCTGCTCTACTTTCACTTTGACCGACAAATCGGCTTTGAGCGTCTTGTAATTTCTGTTTTTATTTCTCCACAGACGAGTAAATAGCTGCACGGTTGACGTTTCCTGGACAGATCTCCCATGACCTCCTCTGTCTGAGATGCTCTCTTTAGCGCGGTGACATGTCGTACTGGAATGTTGGAGATGCTGAAGACACCGAAGCCCAGCCCTGCAGCACCATGGAGCACACTGGTGAGAGTCGGATTGGTTGGTTCTGCTCTTTTAGAAGGGCTTTGCATAAGTGTTAAAAACAGTGCTGTGTTTGTTTTATTTTATTTTTGATGGCGTTCAGCCAGATAAATATTTGCCAGGTAAAATACAGATGTCAGGTGATAATCCTGGATCACTATGGAGCTCTGTCACTCGAGAGAGCACAGTTTGCGTCATAGATAAGGAGCTTTAGCATTCAGCGTGGTGACCTTACGCTCATGTGTAGCTGCTTCATAGAAACCATTTGCATTCCGTGTTATCTCTGGAAACCAAACAAGCTCGGTGTCAGCGACAGTTCCAGCTGAATTCAGTCACTGTGAGAAGTGAGGTTTAGACTTGCTGTGTATCTTACATCTAGAAATAACACAAACCCTGAAATACATCTGGTTCAATCGTGGTTGTCCTAGATGTTTTACTTCCTTGTTAAAGAAACAGAAACTGCTGAATGCTTTGTGGGAAATTTCATCCAGAGGATCAGACCCTATCAGTGCTGCTACACAAAACCCAGAGCCTGTTCTGAAGGAATGTCCAACACAAACTGAGCAGGAACAGACGTGCAGCTACTGTCTCTGACTCTACATCTACAAGGTGGACCAACGAGGGAGGAGTGTCTCACAGAGTGGACAGAGAGTGGACACAGGGTTTAAAAACTCCAGCAGCACTGCTGTGTCTGATCCACTCTACACCTGCTCAGTGGCCCTCTGGAGGTCAATTGAAGAACAGGGTGAAAAGGGAGTAACAAAGAATGCGGAGAAATCGATGGACCGTAGTTTGTAAAGGTTCCTTTATGGTCAGTGGAGCTGAGAGAATTGATAGTGAGTTGGAAAAATCATTTCAGATTTGGTGGGGTTTGGGGCTCTGCTGTGTTTTGTTGTAGCTGTGTATTTTAACCCTTCTGTGCCCAGTGAATACTGGTGTTGCCGTGGTGTATAGTAGTTTTAATCCCAAGTGTTTTTAGTTACTTACTGCTCAGATAAATAGCTTTTTAAATTTCAATCTCTGGTGCCTACAACTTTTCATTCTTTATGCCTAAGAGGCCAGGGCTTGCCTGTGGAGCCTGTCATTCAGTGTGAATGGAATGGAAATGATGTTGAGCTCTGGGAGGAGTGTGGTGTGTTCTCTCTGTGTCTGCATGGGTTTCCTCCGGGTGACTGTCTGTAAGGAGTGTGGTGTGTTCTCCCTGAGTCTGCGTGGGTTTCCTCCGGGTGACTGTCTGTAAGGAGTGTGGTGTGTTCTCCCTGAGTCTGCGTGGGTTTCCTCCGGGTGACTGTCTGTGAGGAGTGTGGTGTGTTCTCTCTGTGTCTGCGTGGGTTTCCTCCGGGTGACTGTCTGTGAGGAGTGTGGTGTGTTCTCCCTGCGTCTGCATGGGTTTCCTCCGGGTGACTGTCTGTGAGGACTGTGGTGTGTTCTCCCTGCGTCTGCGTGGGTTTCCTCCGGGTGACTGTCTGTGAGGAGTGTGGTGTGTTCTCTCTGTCTCTGTGTGGGTTTCCTCCGGGTGACTGTCTGTGAGGAGTGTGGTGTGTTCTCCCTGTGTCTGCGTGGGTTTTCTCTGGGTGACTGTCTGTGAGGAGTGTGGTGTGTTCTCCCTGTGTCTGCGTGGGTTTCCTCCGGGTGACTGTCTGTGAGGAGTGTGGTGTGTTCTCCCTGTGTCTGCGTGGGTTTCCTCCGGGTGACTGTCTGTGAGGAGTGTGGTGTGTTCTCCCTGCGTCTGCGTGGGTTTCCTCCGGGTGACTGTCTGTGAGGAGTGTGGTGTGTTCTCCCTGTGTCTGCGTGGGTTTCCTCCGGGTGACTGTCTGTGAGGAGTGTGGTGTGTTCTCTCTGTGTCTGCGTGGGTTTCCTCCGGGTGACTGTCTGTGAGGAGTGTGGTGTGTTCTCCCTGCGTCTGCGTGGGTTTCCTCCGGGTGACTGTCTGTGAGGAGTGTGGTGTGTTCTCCCTGCGTCTGCGTGGGTTTCCTCCGGGTGACTGTCTGTGAGGAGTGTGGTGTGTTCTCCCTGAGTCTGCGTGGGTTTCCTCCGGGTGACTGTCTGTGAGGAGTGTGGTGTGTTCTCTCTGTGTCTGCGTGGGTTTCCTCCGGGTGACTGTCTGTGAGGAGTGTGGTGTGTTCTCTCTGTGTCTGCATGGGTTTCCTCCGGGTGACTGTCTGTGAGGAGTGTGGTGTGTTCTCCCTGTGTCTGCGTGGGTTTCCTCCGGGTGACTGTCTGTGAGGAGTGTGGTGTGTTCTCTCTGTGTCTGCGTGGGTTTCCTCCGGGTGACTGTCTGTGAGGAGTGTGGTGTGTTCTCCCTGTGTCTGCGTGGGTTTCCTCCGAGTGACTGTCTGTGAGGAGTGTGGTGTGTTCTCTCTGTGTCTGCCTGGGTTTCCTCCGGGTGACTGTCTGTGAGGAGTGTGGTGTGTTCTCCCTGTGTCTGCGTGGGTTTCCTCCGAGTGACTGTCTGTGAGGAGTGTGGTGTGTTCTCCCTGTGTCTGCGTGGGTTTCCTCCGGGTGACTGTCTGTGAGGATTGTGGTGTGTTCTCCCTGTGTCTGCGTGGGTTTCCTCTGGGTGACTGTCTGTGGGGAGTGTGGTGTGTTCTCCCTGTGTCTGCGTGGGTTTCCTCCAAGTGACTGTCTGTGAGGAGTGTGGTGTGTTCTCTCTGTGTCTGCCTGGGTTTCCTCTGGGTGACTGTCTGTGAGGAGTGTGGTGTGTTCTCTCTGTGTCTGCATGGATTGGCGACTCCAAAGTGTCGGTAGGTGTGAGTGTGTGAGTGAATGTGTGTGTGTTGCCCTGTGAGGACTGACGCCCCCTCCAGGGTGTGTTCCTGCCTTGTGCCCAATGATTCCAGGTAGGCTCTGGACCCATCGCGAGGGTAAGGGTTACAGATAATGAATGAATGGTGTTGAGCTCAGTAAATGCTAAGAGAGTCACTAAAGCCTGAAGATGGTCATATAATGTATCACCTGCTCAGCATTTGGTATCATCTTTCATAGCCGCCTGTGCGTTTGAACTTTAGACCTCCAGCGTCTTCAGCAGGTCCTCAGCACTTCACGAGTAAACAATCTCATTAATCTGTTGAAGTTTGTGAAGTGGAAGTTGCCCACACAGTGATAGTTTCGCTTTAGCGCATCAGGCCGCTCTGCTCTGAGCTTCTGAGTGGGTTCCCTTTTTGTCGTACTGTAAAGTAAGTGTAAAATATCAGGCCGTGTACTTTATCCTTTCTAAAAACTGCTCGAGTCCTCAGAGAGCTGGGGCTGAAGGGTGATTGGCTGCTTTTGTTTTCCGTTGAGCCCTGTCCTTGACTCAGAGAAAAGCATCTGTGTGCTGATATGGTTCGAGGAACCTCAGCTTCCGCGGCTTAAATTTAGAAGAAAGAAGTGAAACCCAGCAAGGCCCCAAAAATGAGCTTTTAACTCGCCTTTTTTATTTTAATAATTACGGTGAATGTCAGCCTGCTGTAGATTAGAGGGGAAGTCCACACAATAACTGTAGGCCTTTCTTTTTGTAAAATGCACGAATGTACAGTTTAACATTGTGACAGAACATGTTCTTATTAAGCACTGAGCAGAAGTCTGAGGCCCTGAGATAGTGATATATATTTACACTAGTGCCTCTCAGTGAGTGTGGGGCTGGTGTAAAGTTCTATATAATCACAGTAAACACAGACTAATAATAATAAACACATCAGAAATATAAGATAATGTTTCTTCTTTAAAAGCTTTTGTAAAAGTCTCAGTCTCTGGTGCCTACAGCTTTAGCGCAGTACTGTTTACGGACTGTGAAACACAGCTGATGATCAGACGGCAAACCACTCACTGCTGCCCTCTAAAGGTGCTATTAACAAACATCAAATAAACAAACAGCGACACGGGATACGGGACGGTGGGAAGTATCGCTCTCTCAGAGGAGGCAGAGACAGTCTGCACCTGCCGTGACACACCGTGGCTTGTTGTTTTCATTAAAGCGATCAGTGTGCTCTGTTTCTTTTATTCAGCCAATGGACACGTTTGTTGTTGTGAAGTAATTATTGGACTGTAATAACTATCACTTGATTGTGTAAAGGTTTTGACAGATATCATTTGTAACAGTTTTTATACCAAACCCAACGTGATGCTGATGAAAAACACGTTTACTGTTGATTCAGTGAAAAGAAAGAGCTTCTTATAAATGGGAAGCAGTGGGAATTTACAGAGGCTTCACACTGAGGCTGAAAAACAAGGGAAAAGAGCAGTCAGTGATTTGTGAAGGTGAAATTGAAAGTGCCTTGTCTTTTTTTATCCTGCCACCTCAGCATTAGTAGAAGTGTGTGTGTGTGTGTAAGAGAGAGAGAGAGAAAGAGAGAGAGAGGAAGAAATAGTGTGTGTGTGTGAGAGAGAGAGAGAGAAAGAGAGAGAGAGGAAGAAATAGTGTGTGTGTGTGTGTGTAAGAGAGAGAGGGAGAGAGACGGGGAGGAAGAAATAGTGTGTGTGTAAGAGAAAGAGAGAGGAAGAAATAGTGTGTAAGTGTGTGTGTGAGAGAGGGAGAGGGAGATACAGGGAAGAAGAAATAGTGTGTGTGTAAGAGAGAGAAAGAGAGAGGAAGAAATAGTGTGTGTGTGTGTAAGAGAGAGGGAGAAAGAAAGAAAGAAAGAGGGAGGAACAAATAGTGTGTAAGTGTCTGTGTGTGAGAGAGAGAGAGAGAGAGAAAGGGAGAGAGAGAGAGAGAAAGGGAGAGAGAGGGAGAGAGGGAGGAAGAAATAGTGTGTAAGTGTGTGTGTAAGAGAGAGAGAGAGAGAGAGAGATACAGGGAAGAAGAAATAGTGTATGTGTGTGTAAGAGAGAGAAAGAGAAGAAGAAATAGTGTGTGTGTGTGTGTGAGAGAGAGAGAGAGAGAGGGAGATACAGGGAAGAAGAAATAGTGTGTGTGTGTAAGAGAGAGACAGAGAGAAAGAGAGAGGAAGAAATAGTGTGTGTGTGTCTAAGAGAGAGACAGAGAGAGAGACAGAGAGACAGACAGAGAGAGAGAGAGGAAGAAATAGTGTGTTTGTGTAAGAGAGAGAGAGAGAGAAAGAGAGAGGGAGGAAGAAAGTGATAGACACAGATAGTGTGTGTGTGTCTGTGTATGTGCTTCCCTGCAATAATAACAGACCAGTGATGCACTCGTCCTTTCCTCATGTCTCAGTCCTGTCACGTCTCCACAGTGTTTGGCTGTGTGTGTGTGGTGTGTGTGTGTGTGCACAGCAGCCCTGTGAGACAGGCACACGCGCCGTACAGAAAAGAGATTCCAGCGTGTTAATCTGCTTGAGCTGTGCTAATCTGGCTGAGCTCGGCTCCAGTAGCAAAGCAGAATGTGGAAATATATCTGAAGTCGTCCAGAGAGGGACAGGGGCTCGTTTCCTGCGGAGGAGCCCACTGGGAGCAGGCCAGGAAGGGTTGGATTTCACCGCTCTCTGGGTGGGGGTGGGAGTGTGGGAGGGAGCAGAGGCTACAACCACAGCGCTCTAGCATCCTTCCCCAACCGGAGACGTACATACACGGTAGCGCTAAAGCCGGGGATCCAGAGACACTCGGGACACTCGCGTGGGAACTGATGGAGGATGCTTTGGTTTGGTGGATGCTGAGAATATTGAGGATGTTAAACAATGCTGGGATGTTCTCCTGAAGCATGAGAAGGTATGTCTAATGCGCTGACTCCACACGTATGGACAAAGAGAGAGAGACAGAGACAAAAGACAGAGGGCTCAGTTTACACACTGCAGTGAATGAACACGGTCCAGACAACTTCCTCAGGTTTAATACGGACTCCGTGTGTATTACTATTAATTTAACTTATTGAAACTGAGATTATGAGTGATTACAGTGTGTGAGTTTTGGCCACATTCAGTGTGTCGTTACTGACAAAGGATCCCTGTGTTAAACAGACATTCATAAATTGTGTATAAAGATGTACGTTACATTACTTCATGCTAGCGCTCGCTAATGTCATCATTAGGCTGTAGTTACGTTTGTAATAGTCTTTTATACCAGACTTCTGCTTATAACTGGACGCTCTGCTTTCTCCTAAACCATAGCCAAAATACATCTACTTCGACAGGTTCTGCAACAAAAACACACCCACAGAAAACAAGTTGCTGCAAAGCGTGGAGCAGGCAACGGCTTTTTTAATAAGACACTAATTAAGACATAACTTGTGGTTTTCTGCTGTATGTAGATCAGTGTTTCTAACGACTTCGTAGATGCCATAACCAGAAATATCAGATGAACATGAAGCGGAGCTGTGTAAGTTCAGTAAGCTCAAGAAGCGTGAGGCTTGTGTATGTAGTCTCTTTTACTTTCATTTCATTTGTGACACGCTGTGCCAGAATGTCAGAATCTGAGGGGAGGGCCACTGATTTAAAAACATATGTTTGTGTAATCAAATGGTTAAGATGTAAACAAAGTAATTCATTCATTCATTGTTTGTAAGCAGTTCCAGTTCAGGGTGGCGGTGGGTCCGGTGCCTGCCTGGAATCACTGGGCGCAAGGCAAGAACACACCCAGTCCTTCACAGGGCGACACACACTCACACATTCACTCACGCACTCACACCTACGGAATCATTTCAGTCGCCAATCCACCTACCAACGTGTGTTTTTGGAGCGTGGGAGGAAGCCAGAGCACCCGGAGGAAACCCACGCAGACACAGGGAGAACACACCACACTCCTCACAGACAGTCACCCGGAGGAAACCCACGCAGACACAGAGAGAACACACCACCACCAGGATGTGCCCAATGATTCCAGGTAGGCTCTGGACCCTGAACTGGATAAGGGTTACAGATAATGAATGATAATGTTTGGACTGGAGGAACCTCTAAACTGTGCAGAGCAGTGTTACTCCAGAGCGAGGACTGAAAAACAAAGGGTTTATACCACATTTTAAGGTGTGGGAGTTTGGAATTTATAGCGGAGAGATGCTTGTGGGGAGTTGTAAGACATGGTTAACGCCAGAGAAAGCTTGTTTATTGTCGTTATTTCTGTTAAATCTAAAAGCACAGATTGAGTGGTGGTTGTGGAGAGCCGTGTTTTTGTGTAGAAGCTTTTCACATCGAACTCAGCCGAATGCGTTCCTGACTCAATAATAAAGACATTTTATGACATCAGTGAAGTTCCCAGTGTGTCGCGGCTGACTGCACACACACCTCCACACTCCTGTTTCATGTGGGTTTGTTCATGCTGATGTCATACACACCCTTTTTCCCACAATTCTCCCGTATGGATACGCTGAGCTCATAATCCCTTTGTGTCGGTTCTTAACAGCGTTAGACGATAAACTCATTGAGCTCAGCACTTCAGCCACTTTTATTTCTGCACACAGTTCACAACACATTTGTCCTCAGTTAACGGAGAGGGGGAGAGGAGCCAGAGATCGGGTTCGGGTTCGGGTTCAATTAAAAGGAGTGTTTGAAATTACACATCAGTGTGTGTTCTGATCTAACACCAGCCCAGCACCCGTAGGAAAAAAGGGGACTTTCTCGGGCTTCACTCAGAGTGAAAGTGACTTTGCTGAAAATAGAGTCCGGCCTCGTAGCGGCACTCAACGAATCACGGATTCCTAACCCTTTTAAACCAAAGCAGTGTGTTTTATAATGAGCTTGGATTGTAGATTCTAATGTAGTTTTGCTAGCTAAGCACTTCCTCTCTGTGATAGGTGGGTGTGCTAGAAGGGGGGAGGTTAAACATGATTTAATTGGTTAATATAACACCCCACCCACACACACACACACACACACACAGACACAGAGTGATGTAATCAAGCAGGAGATATTTCAGAGCCAGGCCAAAGCTAAAACCATTACATTTTGATGGGAGAATATGAGGAAGTATATCTGCCTCGCAACTTATACGATGAAAGGTGAGTAGCTGTTATTTCATAAAGCTGCTACTGCACTGATTTAACGGTTTGGTGACAAAAGTAGTCATGTTATAATCACCTCATATATAATCTATCACCCAGGACATGTTCGGCATCCTCTGTTTAGTGTTAAAATGATTGTGATAAGACTTGTATAACGTTTCTCAACTAATTTACACCCAGTCCAGATCTTTATTCAGATGCTTCAGACGTGTGAATGTGGTTTGGGAAAGCATCCTGTAACTGACCGCTGCAGTCTGCCGTTTGTGGTCGTCCACTTTTCTTTCACACTCCACCTTCTGAGGGACTGGGGGCTGTATCAGCGCAGTAAGCCCTCAAATGATGTTACAGTGTCGCAGGTGAAGCTCACACATGACGGTGCTCTCTCTCAGACTCTCTACTCAGGTGCTGCAACAAAAACACACACTGAAAAACAAGTTGTTTCAAAGCGCAGCGTTTTTAAAACAATGGAACTTTGTGTGATCTTCCTGCTGTATCCAGATGAAAGGCTACGGCTGCTGTGTGTGTAATCAGAGGTCAGCTGGTCTCTGGTTGATGAACATATCACTCAGTGCATGTGCTTTACGGTGACACAGTGTAGTATTTGATTATTGTTATCACACTATTGGCTTTTACGATGCTGATTACAGAAAGTGTGGCAATACCCAAATTCCAGGCTTTTGAGCATCCTGACCCAGCGCACTCACATCATCAGCCATGCTTAAAATCTGGTCAAAATAATGCAGGTCAATCTATAATCTGTCACAGAGCTTCACCAGTGAGTCTGTCCGTGTTGCGCAGCCCTGATGTCCTTTAGGGCTTGAGGACTCCAGCCGTGAAGCCCGGAGGCAGCAGACTTTATTGACCGGTCTAATGGTTACTCTCCCTCAGGCTCTCTCCTATCATCCGCGTTAGTGTGCTCAATTATTCATACGAGCCTCTCATATATTAAAAGCAGACAGGAATAGAGGCTCTTACCCACAGGCCTCTGCACTTTTGCTTTGCTTTTAGAAGAGCGCAGTCTGTCCGTGCGATTATTCACTGCAGAGATGTTAAAGGCCGAGGAAGTTTGGTTATTTGCTATGAGTCAAAGGTTTGGTTTAATTCATTAGGGCGGTGTGCTTTGGTGGAGGTAATATTTATAGGAAATTGAGGTCATTGGAATCATTTGAAAGTTCATCAGTTGTAGTTTTATAAGGACAAGGTCAGACAAACGGTAAGAGAAACAAAGTGTAAGGCACTTACATTGTGGATATTCAGATACAAGCATTAAGAAAACATTTAAAGCAATGTGTGAAATTTGGAAATATTTCTCAGGATATCTCTAAAACTCTGAGGTTATTGTGAGCTGAGGAAGTAAACTCTGCCCCCTCCAGGGTGTGTTTCTGCACCCAAAGATTCTGGGTAGACTCCGGACCCACAGAAACCCTGAAATGGATAAGGGTTACAAAACATGAATGAATGAAACAGAATAAACACTGAGGTGAGCTGTGAGGACTAAACTGAGGTGAGTGTGAGCTGTGAGGACTAAACTGAGGTGAGTGTGAGCTGTGAGGACTAAACTGAGGTGAGTGTGAGCTGTGAGGACTAAACTGAGGTGAGTGTGAGCTGTGAGGACTAAACTGAGGTGAGTGTGAGCTGTGAGGACTAAACTGAGGTGAGTGTGAGCTGTGAGGACTAAACTGAGGTGAGTGTGAGCTGTGAGGAGTAAACGGAGGTGAGTGTGAGCTGTGAGGAGTAAACAGAGGTGAGTGTGAGCTGTGAGGAGTAAACTGAGGTGAGTGTGAGCTGTGAGGAGTAAACTGAGGTGAGTGTGAGCTGTGAGGAGTAAACTGAGGTGAGTGTGAGCTGTGAGGAGTAAACTGAGGTGATTGTGAGCTGTGAGGAGTAAACTCTGAGGTGATTGTGAGCTGTGAGGACTAAACTGAGGTGAGTGTGAGCTGTGAGGACTAAACTGAGGTGAGTGTGAGCTGTGAGGACTAAACTGAGGTGAGTGTGAGTTGTGAGGACTAAACTGAGGTGATTGTGAGTTGTGAGGACTAAACTGAGGTGAGTGTGAGCTGTGAGGACTAAACTGAGGTGAGTGTGAGTTGTGAGGAGTAAACTGAGGTGAGTGTGAGCTGTGAGGAGTAAACTGAGGTGAGTGTGAGCTGTGAGGAGTAAACTGAGGTGATTGTGAGCTGTGAGGAGTAAACTGAGGTGAGTGTGAGCTGTGAGGAGTAAACTGAGGTGAGTGTGAGCTGTGAGGAGTAAACTGAGGTGATTGTGAGCTGTGAGGACTAGACTGAGGTGAGTGTGAGCTGTGAGGACTAAACTGAGGTGAGTGTGAGTTGTGAGGAGTAAACTGAGGTGAGTGTGAGTTGTGAGGAGTAAACTGAGGTGAGTGTGAGTTGTGAGGAGTAAACTGAGGTGAGTGTGAGTTGTGAGGAGTAAACTGAGGTGAGTGTGAGTTGTGAGGAGTAAACTGAGGTGAGTGTGAGCTGTGAGGACTAAACTGAGGTGAGTGTGAGCTGTGAGGACTAAACTGAGGTGAGCTGTGAGCTGTGAGGACTAAACTGAGGTGAGTGTGAGCTGTGAGGAGTAAACTGAGGTGAGTGTGAGCTGTGAGGAGTAAACTGAGGTAAGTGTGAGCTGTGAGGAGTAATCGGAGGTGATTGTGAGCTGTGAGGAGTAAACGGAGGTGAGTGTGAGCTGTGGGGACTAAACGAAGTTGATTGTGAGCTGTGAGGACTAAAATGAGGTGATTGTGAGCTGTGAGGAGTAAACTGAGGTGATTGTGAGCTGTGAGGAGTAAACTGAGGTGAGTGTGAGCTGTGAGGAGTAAACTGATGTGAGTGTGAGCTGTGGGGAGTAAACTCTGAGGTGAGTGTGAGCTGTGAGGAGTAAACTGAGGTGAGTGTGAGCTGTGAGGAGTAAACCGAGGTGAGTGTGAGCTGTGAGGAGTAAACCGAGGTGAATGTGAGCTGTGAGGAGTAAACCGAGGTGAATGTGAGCTGTGAGGAGTAAACCGAGGTGAATGTGAGCTGTGAGGAGTTAACCGAGGTGAGTGTGAGCTGTGAGGAGTAAACTGAGGTGAGTGTGAGCTGTGAGGAGTAAACTGAGGTGAGTGTGAGCTGTGGGGAGTAAACTCTGAGGTGATTGTGAGCTGTGAGGACTAAAATGAGGTGATTGTGAGCTGTGAGGAGTAAACTGAGGTGATTGTGAGCTGTGAGGAGTAAACTGAGGTGAGTGTGAGCTGTGAGGAGTAAACTGATGTGAGTGTGAGCTGTGGGGAGTAAACTCTGAGGTGAGTGTGAGCTGTGAGGAGTAAACTGAGGTGAGTGTGAGCTGTGAGGAGTAAACCGAGGTGAGTGTGAGCTGTGAGGAGTAAACCGAGGTGAATGTGAGCTGTGAGGAGTAAACCGAGGTGAATGTGAGCTGTGAGGAGTTAACCGAGGTGAGTGTGAGCTGTGAGGAGTAAACTGAGGTGAGTGTGAGCTGTGAGGAGTAAACTGAGGTGAGTGTGAGCTGTGGGGAGTAAACTCTGAGGTGATTGTGAGCTGTGAGGAGTAAACTCTAATGCAAGTGTGAGCTGTGAGGAGTAAACTGAGGTGATTGTGAGCTGTGAGGAGTAAACTGAGGTGATTGTGAGCTGTGAGGAGTAAACTGAGGTGAGTGTGAGCTGTGAGGAGTAAACTGTAATGCAAGTGTGAGCTGTAGGGACTAAACTGAGGTGAGTGTGAGCTGTGAGGAGTAAACTGAGGTGAGTGTGAGCTGTGAGGAGTAAACTGAGGTGAGTGTGAGCTGTGAGGAGTAAACTGAGGTGAATGTGAGCTGTGAGGAGTTAACTGAGCCGAGTGTGAGCTGTGAGGAGTTAACTGAGCCGAGTGTGAGCTGTGAGGAGTAAACTCTGAGCCGAGTGTGAGCTGTGAGGAGTAAACTCTGAGCCGAGTGTGAGCTGTGGGGAGTAAACTGAGGTGAGTGTGAGCTGTGAGGAGTAAACTCTGAGCCAAGTGTGAGCTGTGAAGAGTAAACTCTGAGCCGAATGTGAGCTGTGGGGAGTAAACTGAGCCGAGTGTGAGCTGTGGGGAGTAAACTGAGCCGAGTGTGAGCTGTGAGGAGTAAACTCTGAGCCGAGTGTGAGCTGTGAGGAGTAAACTCTGAGCCGAGTGTGAGCTATGGGGAGCAAACACCAGTGGCATGAAGTGAGGAGAAAAATGGTGATTTCCTTGCGTCTAAGTATAATGTCTCATATATCTGTTTGTTAGCTTACATCACCAAAATGAACTGATACACAATCTGCAAGTGTGTAGTGTGACCGGATTATTACAAAGAGAATTGAGGACACACCAAGAGTCTCTCATAATCCATCACGGATGTCACCATCAGTCAAATCTGGGCACCTGCCCGAATCTTATCAGAGGAAACTGTGAGGAGAGGGAGCGGAGTTTTATCAGGTGGACATACCCAGTCCAGTTTGTATAGTGTGTAATTGGAGCTCAGTTGAATCAAAGTGTTTTGCTGTGTTAAATTTCAAGCACCCAATCACATCCTGACCTCTGAATTAAAGATTTATGAGCTTACTGGCAGTACATACTGAAAAGCTTTTATCTGTTTTCTAATACCTTTTGTTTCTCATTCCACTGTTGTTGTTTTTTTCACATTTTTACATTTGATGGGTGGTGGAAGAGTAATATCCTGTAGATCAAGGCACTCTGCGGCTGAAAGGCACTCCTCTAGCCTCCAGCAAAACTGTGATGTAGAGCTCTGACTGAATGGAAAATAGACCAGTGTTTGTGAGAAGTTGGTTTAATGTCCTGGTACTCACTTGAAATGTTTTGCTAACTGTACCCTCCTGTTTTAGACCGAAACAATACAGTAGAACTATAACCACTCACTAAATATCCCCTTAAAAGCTCAGGCTGTTTACATTCTGGAGACTCATAATTAAAGATGAGTTCTTTTCCATCGTCTGTATCTATGCTCTAACACACGCAGGTTACACTGGAGATGACAAATCAGAGGCAGTCATGTAGCCTTCCTTTACTTTTACTTGATTGTTGTTGAGCTGAGAGCAATCACGGAGAACAATCCTTCAGCCTGATATTCTGTAGAATGCGAAAGTGACCATTTGAAAGCTAGGGGTTTAATTGCTCTGAGATATTGTGACTGTCTGTGAGGAGTGTGGTGTGTTCTCTCTGTGTCTGCGTGGGTTTCCTCCGGGTGACTGTCTGTAAGGAGTGTGGTGTGTTTCCCTGTGTCTGCGTGGGTTTCCTCCGGGTGACTGTCTGTGAGGAGTGTGGTGTGTTCTCTCTGTGTCTGCGTGGGTTTCCTCCGGGTGACTGTCTGGGAGTCTCGAACCCACAACCTCCAAGACCCTGGAGCTGTGTGACTGTGACATTAACCTGTTGCGCCACCGTGCCGCCCATGTGCATCAATTTGTTGGCACATGGCATAGGTGAGGCATATATACAGTCGTGTGTGTGTGTGTGTGTGTGTGTGTATATATATAGGGTATGGCTCTTAAAAAATCCTTGTCAAAGCATGCATTTACACATAACATGTAACAAATGTGCTTATAAATACACATCATATTCATGACCTCACACTGTACACCGTCTGTACTCTGTATTGTTCTTGTTGAGTGTGAAGACGCTGTGCTGTAATCACTGAACGAATGCCCTCAGACCACCACTGACTCACTTTGGGCTTGTGGTGCTCCACAGCAGAGAGAGAGCAGTAAGAGCAGCTGTGAATAGAGCTGCTCCCTGCAACAGTAGATATTTCCAGGGCAGGCTATGAAAACGGATCCAGTTAAAGCTATATATAAGAATACTGTAATCAGAGGTGGGTGGAGAGCTGGGGCAATCCAGGAGGCTTAGAGATGACTGTATGAAAAGCCAAAGACAAGGGAACTCCACTTCTGTTCATGGGTTAATGTGCTCAGTGTTGTACAGTCACTAAACAAAACTCTTTGTGGGATGGAGTCTTTTACTTTTCGACATAAACACAAAGATAGCTTTGAGAAATCACATTATTAAAGGACACGTATCTTATTTTTTTTTTAGGTGTGAGTGATTGTGTGAGTGTGTGTTGCCCTCTGAAGGTGTGTTCCCACCCTGTGACCATTTTTTTTTCTTGTTGAATAAGATGAGAATTGTCATTTATAATACTATGCAGCAATAAGCATAAAATGACAAAAAAGGTAATAGAATGTTAGAAGATTTTTACAGTTATATATTGCACAAAAATGAGTTAAAGCGTATTTTACACCTTATACCAAATATGTACATAGTTCTAGAGAGAGATAGAGAGCGGCTAAATCACAAAATCAGAAATAAGTGTTTGTTCCTGCACGGTATCCCTGATTACACACACACACACACACACACACACACACACGTGTGCACTCCAGTCCAGGGGGAGAGGAGAGGAGTGTGAATTCTTCATGAAGCTGACCTGATTTCCTGCCGCTCCCTCTCCTTTGCTGTAACTGGGACTTGTCTCCCCCCCTGCTGCTGTTTGCTAGCTTTAGCATGCAGCACCCACCTCCGTGTGACTGAACTCTGCTGTGTGTTTGCTATGCCCTACTTTCAGGCGGCACGGAGATGGGAGCCAAGCAGTCGGGTGCTGGTGGAGCCCCCCTGGGCCAGTCGCCCACCCTGGAGAACATCCGCGCGGCCTACAGGGACCAGGAGTGCTGCAGGGCTCAGGAACTGATTCGGATCTCCTGCCAGGACAACGGCACCGGACGGCCACATGGGGTGAGGCAGAACACGGGCTAATTTATACCCTTCTGACCGGTCGGGCTCATGTCACGCTATTGTGTACATCACTCACACCACCGCTGTGGTGTTATCCTTTTGTTCTGGAGCCATTTCGACTCCTTGCTTCTTTTCTGCTGCATCCTCGGATGGTTTTGATGCAGGAACGGCAGGGGTGAGCGCTCCGGTGACCCCTGACTGAGACCGAGAGTGGGAAGGTTCCTCCTTCGTTGACTCCGCAGTGTGTATACACTCATCGATCCCCTGGTAGCATTGCATTGCTTTCTAACACAGAGAGATCGAACGCCCGATGTCTGGCTTTCCATTGTGTTTAATGCGATTAGTTACGATCCGCACTGGAGAAACAAACACCTGCTGAAAAACACGGCCCACTGCTTTAGAATCAATGTGTTTCCTGAAATTCCACTCGCAGACTGAGAAGTGAAAGGCGAAATGTAAGACGCATATGTAGCCGCCCACTTTAGATCTGTGGAATGAGGAAGTGAAGTGTTCTGCTGGTGGAAGAACGACACACACACACACACACACACACAAGCAGATTACCACTGGGGCTTACCGTGATCATCCGTTTATTCTACATAAGGGGCAGCTGTGGCTTGAGGCCAATTCAGTCCCCTTCAAGCAGCGGAAAAAAATGAAGGAACTGCACTGTCTCTTCCTTCAACATCCACGGCTGAGACACCTAATCCTCAGCTGGAACTGGGATGACTGTCCAGCGCTCTGGGTGTGTGTGTGTGTTTGCTGCCATGGATGGGTCTGGAATAACAATAAAAGCAGGTTAATATAAAAAAAAAACATAAAGGAGAGCTGTTTTACGACATGAAACACTCTCTGCTTCACTGAGGCAGCTGGAGAGAAAATGAGGTCAGTGTGTAATAAAACTAAATCAGGTCTATTTCAGAATGAAGTGTGTTTTTTTTTATCCTCTAAATCCGCTTCATAAAGAAACACCACCTAACCTCATTCACACGTAGTTTTCCTCCGGTTACACAATGAACAAAACAACACAGCGGGGGGCAGTACAGTTCTCTCTTTACTGCTCTTGTGAGGCTTTGCTGTAAGGTGATTATAGTCTATGGAGACGATGGCCGTGGGGTCATGTAACACTCAGTTAACTGGCCATCGGTGCCCTGCTGCTCCTGAGCCTCCGTGTGACGGCAGTGGAATGATCACGACTCAGACTCCCACTCGTCACCTGCGCAGTCATTAGTTTTATTTGTGATGTGGAGTAATATGTAAATACTTTAATTTTCCAGTGGTCGTTTCTGTTGTGTTTGGAGGAGGTACTGTGGTAAATGACGGTCCAAATACCAATGCACTGCTTCCTTTAACTTCTTCACGTCAGGACTTCATTGTGCTTTAAGTAAAGTTGCCAAAGCTGACATTTTAAAAGCACAATAAACTATTAATAACCTGCAATAAATTATTAGAGCTACAAATGTTTTGAACACCATTAACACTTTTCTGACCATCTGACCCCTCCCCAGAGACATGCTCATGAGACTGTTTTAATCGTTTGGCCTGGATGTGTGACACCCCACAGGTGTGAGTGTGAGTGACTGGGTGAGTGTGTGAGTGACTGGGTGAGTGTGTGAGTGACTGGGTGAGTGTGTGAGGGACTGGGTGAGTGTGTGAGGGACTGGGTGAGTGTGTGAGGGACTGGGTGAGTGTGCGAGGGACTGGGTGAGTGTGCGAGTGACTGGGTGAGTGTGCGAGTGACTGGGTGAGTGTGCGAGTGGCTGGGTGAGTGTGCGAAACTGTCCACAGGTGTGAGTGTGCGAGTGGCTGGGTGAGTGTGCGAGTGGCTGGGTGAGTGTGCGAGTGGCTGGGTGAGTGTGCGAGTGGCTGGGTGAATGTGCGAGTGGCTGGGTGAATGTGCGAGTGGCTGGGTGAGTGTGCGAGTGGCTGGGTGAGTGTGCGAGTGGCTGGGTGAGTGTGCGAAACTGTCCACAGGTGTGAGTGTGCGAGTGGCTGGGTGAATGTTCGAGTGGCTGGGTGAATGTGCGAGTGGCTGGGTGAATGTGCGAGTGACTGGGTGAATGTGCGAGTGACTGGGTGAGTGTGTGATGCCCTGTAATGGACTAGTGAGTTCTGAGGATCTACTGTGAAGATGATCAGGATGAAGCAGTTACAGAAAACCAACAGATGGATGAATGCATGAATGGATTAATATCTCAGAAACAATTTACTGTCCTGACTACTTTATATAGTAGTTTATATTTGCACCTTTAACTCGTAACTGAAATCGAATCTTGATGTCGAACTGAAAATAGCAGTGAATCAATCCACATCACCACAGTTAAACACCCAGCGTCTGCTGAGATCAGCTTGTGGCCTTTATCTGATTTATTCAGCAAAACAAAACAGGAAAGAAACCAGACCCTCAGCCTCACTTCACAGCAGCGGGAACTTTCATATCTCCATCACATCTGTGCTCCGGACCGATCTGCATTGTTTTGGACTCTTTGTACTGGGAGCACACTGCAGACAACAACATGAAGTTGCGCAGATTTAACCCTTTCCATGAGGCTTTGTTCTGGAAGAGGGAGGATAGTGGGCTGTGTGTTGAAAGGCGTCATGAGCTTGGCTTCAGGGCTGGAAACTATCAGCCAACGTGAGCCAGAATAGAGAGGGAAGTGGTCACGTCCCTTAAAGCACACTGGGGCAAGCTGATTGTGGTTTTGAGAGAACAGCTGATTCATTTATAGGTCCACACCAGCCGGACACTGGGTGAAGGGTAGTGGACAACACCGCTGGAGAACACAGGGTTCAGTGCCCCGCTCGGGTGAAAGAGACACATTAACGAATTCTGAGAAATGAAATCAGGTTACAGTGCCGTACATTAAATCTGATACATAATCTTCATTTTCTTAAATTATTAGATTAGAAAATTCATTCATTATTCATTCATTAAATCATCCATTCATTTTCCATTATTGCTTCATCTTGCTCAAAGTCACAATGCCACACAGACACAGAGAGAACACACCACCCTCCTCACAGACAGTCACCCGGAGGAAACCCACGCAGACACAGAGAGAACACACCACACTCCTCACAGACAGTCACCCGGAGGAAACCCACGCAGACACAGAGAGAACACACCACACTCCTCACAGACAGTCACCCGGAGGAAACCCACGCAGACACAGAGAGAACACACCACACTCCTCACAGACAGTCACCCGGAGGAAACCCACGCAGACACAGGGAGAACACACCACACTCCTCACAGACAGTCACCTGGAGGAAACCCACGCAGACACAGGGAGAACACACCACACTCCTCACAGACAGTCACCCGGAGGAAACCCACGCAGACACAGAGAGAACACACCACACTCCTCACAGACAGTCACCCGGAGGAAACCCACGCAGATACAGGGAGAACACACCACACTCCTCACAGACTGTCACCTGGAGGAAACCCACGCAGACACAGGGAGAACACACCACACTCCTCACAGACAGTCACCCGGAGGAAACCCACGCAGACACAGGGAGAACACACCACACTCCTCACAGACAGTCACCCGGAGGAAACCCACGCAGACACAGGGAGAACACACCACACTCCTCACAGACAGTCACCCGGAGGAAACCCACACAGACACAGAGAGAACACACCACCCTCCTCACAGACAGTCACCCGGAGGAAACCCACGAAGACACAGAGAGAACACACCACACTTCTCACAGACAGTTACCTGGAGCGGGACTCGAACCCACAGCCTCCAGGACCCTGGAGCCATGTGACTGGTACAATCCCGCCCTAAATGTGAATATAAACTTGTGAAAGGAGCTCCTGGTCAAATCATATTACATTAATACAATGAACATAATCTCCACAGGGGACTTCAACATGGCGTCCTCCTGCAATTCTGCCACACAGAGCAACAATTTATGTTTTATTTTGCCCACGCAGGTTGTGCATTACGTCCAGGAGTGTGTGTGTTTCTCTGTAGATCAGATGTAAACTTATTTTCTCCACTCAAAACTCAACTAAACATCACTTGACCAGGAGTTTCCAACTCTGACACACGACTCTGACACAAGGATTTATTACAACTGTGACATTAGACATCTCCTGTTCACACGAAAATAAAAGGTAACCTGGTCATACGTCTTCATAACAGCACTATTAAAGGCTCCTAGCCACAGATTAAGCCTAAGTTTACACACAGACGGATTTTGGATGTTGAATCAATGCTGGCGTCAAAGTTTACCCCAAGATTAGACTCAATCCGGGATCAGGAACCAGCCCTGAGGGTTTGTACTTATTGCTGTGTCCCTGTTTAATCAAATCCAGGAATTATTCAAAGAAATCTCTTCTGAACATCTTCTGACACAGCCACGTTTCGAAGGGAACTTATCGCCACCTAGTGGTTCCTCTGTTTCATTCATTTGAAAAATGACTTTACCTCATATTGACTTTTAGTTCCATGTGTTTAACTTCCTTCAGCGTTCATAACACTGCAGCGACAGCTGAAATATCCCTAATATTCTCTGTTAAAGGAGCATATCACTCTACTGTTTTCTGTAAACACATCCAAAAATAACATTTATTATTGTTATTACTGTATTATATTCAGAGCACACAGGGGTTTTTATGATAAAATCCCAGAAACATTCTCCCTGAGTGTCCCCTTCTGTGCTCCTCCAGCCAGCACTGCACTAAAGAGCTGAGTTAATGATCTTGTTACATAACGCACAGCTGTAAAGGAAGTGTTTGACTAAAAAAATACCTGCTGTCATTCCATTTTCGTGACATACTTTAACAGATCATTATTGGCCTGTTTTTGGTGCCGCCTTCTTCCTGGTGCAACCAAAAATACTCAAACAGGTCGAACAACCTCACAGAGCCAAAACAGCGTTTACAGAAAAACAAGGGCCTGTGGCGTCTCTGTGAGCAAAGCACTGAATAGCACCCCCTTGTGGAGCAGTTCCTAAACATGGGTGGGAGTATTTTTGTGAGGGAGGGAGGGAGGGAGTTTGAGTGAATGTGTGTGTGTGTGTGAGTGAGTGATTGTGTGTGTGTGTGTGTGTGTGTGTGTGTGTGTGTGTGTGTGTGTGTGTGTGTGTGTGTGTGAGTGTGAGTGAGAGGGAGGGAGGGAGGGAGGTGCTTTGCATCTAAAATAATAATAGTCCATAGCTAGTGTTTGACTAACACTTGAGTTCTTTTTTTATTTAACAGATGTATCACTGTTAATAAGGCTTTAATCACACAGCTGTTATTGAGAGTAATGCACTGATTTTCCAAATTAATGACATGATCATTGCACGGTATGATATTGCAGATAATCCTACAGTGATATACATTGAATCTGATTTATTCTCTGCAGTTAGAGCTGCTGTGTGTGGCCAGTCAACACGGAGACATAGAGAGTGTCCGCTTCCTGCTGAACGAAGCTCGGGTCCAGTTCCCTCAGGAGCCCGGCGAGGGGAACCCAGCCATCTTAGCCGCACATTACGGCCAGCACGCAGTGGCCAAAGAGCTGCTGGACTCCATTCCACGTGAGTGTGGAGTCTTTATGAACGTGTTTTTATTATTGGGCACCTCTGCTTTACTTTACCTTCTCTCACTGGCCACTGCTTTAAAAGAATTGGAAGGTTTTGTCAGTGGGATTAATGTATACTTCAGTGTGTTGTTTGCTTGTGGTTTATGACACTAACTGCTGCTTCGAGTCACAGTCTGTGACACATCAGAGGTCCCAAGGTTTGCAAACACACTTATAAGTACTGAATTCAGCTTCTTCAAATGCATCTACTTTGGACACGGGCAGCTTGTTTAATCCCAGAATAACAACATGAAATGAGCTGGGACT
>NW_027101172.1:0-35000 GCF_029633855.1 Hoplias malabaricus | reverse complement strand
CACACTCACCCAGTCACTCACACACTCACCCAGTCACTCACACACTCACACCTGTGGACAGTGTCACACACTCACCCAGTCACTCACACACTCACACCTGTGGACAGTGTCACACACTCACCCAGTCACTCACACACTCACACCTGTGGACAGTGTCACACACTCATCCAGTCACTCACACACTCACCCAGTCACTCACACACTCACACCTGTGGACAGTCTCACACACTCACCCAGTCACTCACACACTCACCCAGTCACTCACACACTCACACCTGTGGACAGTCTCACACACTCACCCAGTCACTCACACACTCACCCAGTCACACACACACTCACACCTGTGGACAGTCTCACACACTCACCCAGTCACTCACACACTCACACCTGTGGACAGTGTCACACACTCACCCAGTCACTCACACACTCACCCAGTCACTTGGTCATGGAGGGGTGTCCTCAGCAGGGCTCAGGTGTGTAACACCGGGTGCAGGTAATTATTCATGTGCCTTTAAAAAGGGGTGAAATAAAATAATTTAAAAACAAAGGAGATGCTAAATTGGGAAAGATTTAAACAAGTGTTCCCTGCTCCAGTTTATGCAAATATTCAGCAGCATAAAAAGAGATGTATTCTGTCGTTCCCTTCTTTTCCTCACAGACCTAATTAAGGCTGTGGCTGTGCAGTTTACAGGGGGAGGGTGGTCCTGTGACTCTGTGGTTACTGTAGTGTGACGCTAGTCAGAGCAGGCTGCTATTAAAGCAGCGCTGACACAAAATGAAACATAAACCTGCTACAAAGCATTAGCTTCAAATAGAGTTCAGGAGGACAGCCTTACAAACTACAAAACCACAACACAAGCACTGAGTGGGTAGTAAAACAGCACATGGAAAAGGCACAGCAGAGCAACAACATTTGAGCTCAGCATTTAAAGCCACACTAGGTAGATTTTAGTTTTTTTTTAAATCTCAGAATTACAGTTTCAAAATCATCGGGATGCTCCACTGAGCTGTAATAGAGAGAACAGAGCCTCTGTCATGGCTACTCCGGTCTCAGCACTGCAGAAACAGCACTATGTAACTTTGGGCGGGGGGATATGACACCAACATGCTCATGGCACTTCAGCCGTAGATGTTGAGGGAGGAGACAGTGCTGTTCATTCGCGCCCTTGAGGGATGGACTCTTTAATGTTGGACCCCCAGGGTGTTCAGGTGTTTAATGAAAGTCTAAGGTGTGTCCCGAGTGTGATCTACACACTAACACTACTATATACTATGTATTAATATTAACAGTATGGGTTTGGCAAGTTAGAACACAACACTGCTCCACCACACACACTGCTTCTAAGTTTGTGTACATTTGCGTACCCTCATCGTCGACACTCAACTTCATACTAAAACACCACTTAGTGTAAGTGATAGATACACAACTGGAACACACACATACAGTAAACTGCCATTGCTATAGATGCACGAGGACCCTCTTCCTGGCATCTCTCCGGCTGCTCTTAAGAAGCTTATAATGTATTCTGCAGTGTGAAAGCACTCGGCTCTTAGTAAACATCTCCTGTGCTGAGTGGCACGCAGCTGGTCTGACAGTCTGACTCATGCCTGCTTAGCATACTGCTGTGGCTCAGAAACACTGGAACTGCCAGAAATCAGCGCTAACCTGGGGTCTGAATATTTAGCTTCTGTGTCCAGGCCTCGCAATCCGTGCAAAGAACAAAGATCAAAACCAACAGTGCCTTTCTAAGCACCAAAACATGCATTTTTTAAAAATATCTCCAAACTAGAAACATTCATTTGAAACGCTGATGTTAAAGGCGTTAAAGATTGTAATCAAACGACACTGTTTATAAAATTCAGAAGATGTTGCCTCAGCATTCGCTGCTCTCCAGTCTGTTTGCACGCTCCAAAACCGGTCAAATGTGTTTACGAAGCCCCAGTGTCGGTAAATGAATGAAAAAACAAACTGTCTCGGTCTGGTAGGCTCGTCTCTCTCTCTGCTCACGGCAATGATCTCTAAAGTTATTTTACACAACAGAGAGAACTCTGAGTGTTGAAAAGCAAGAACTGAGACATCAGATGTTGCTCTAGTCCCCCTCCATAGGTGGGTAACACTGATTTAAGGTGGAAATATCTCCAGAAGTAAACACAGGGCGTAAGTGGCACTAAACTAAACAGCTCCAGCTACAAATGAGTTTCTATGGTAATTCAAACTGTGAATAAAAACTAAGTTACACTTCAGCTGTGTAACGTAACAGTCGTTATTTTCCCTCAAACACACCCTTCCACCTTAAAAGACACAAAGCTTAGAGCTGCATTGCCCCACAACTGTAGGCATTCCCTTTAAGGTTTTCTGTTAATTGTATCTTTTTTACCAAATTCCCAGTGTATTTGGCACAACATCGTCACCTTTCCTTTTATAGACACTGTTCAATCATCTGAGAACTGAGGAGAATAATCACTGCAGTTCTCAGAGTCTCTCTTGATACCAGACTTCAGCTGCTCAACAGCCCATGGTCATCTGACTCCTCTCTTCATGAGGTCCTGTGTTGTAGCACATACAGAATGAGGACATTGACATTGTCTTGCTGAAATAACCATGGACTCCCCATAAAGACGTCACAGTTACAGCAGCTAATTTCTCTTTTAAATCCCAGTATACACCTCCACGTCAATATGCAGGTCACACACGCTGTGGCCACTGAGGGTTTGAGGATCACACACTTCAGCAGTGTGGTCCAGCCCTGCCCAACACACACACACACACACACACACACACTGACATTTCTCCATATTTTCTAACTCTTTCACGGTATTATAAACAGTAGATGAAGAACTGCCTCAAATCTATGCCATTCTGTGATGAGAAATGTCCCCTGAATTCTGTAACAATCCTGTAACTCCTGTATTTTATGCTTTGGCCATTCCAGCGAGAATGGAAACGTTAAAATACCGGCTCTGCTTGGAGTGAGCTGATTTATTTCATTCCATTCCCTGACTGAGCGTATGAACTCTGGGCCATACACTGCACTCACTCCTGAGGAATCTAATACACCTTCTGTGCAAGCTGAGTAAGGTGACTGCAACTCTAATTGCGAACTCTGTCATGCTTTTTGTGTTGAAATATAAAATGGGTCTCCTTATTTTAAGGGTAACGTGGAGGGGGGGGGGGAATAGGCCACTGCTAGCGGAGAGGAGAGTTGCTAGGCAATGGTGAGCACTGAGAGGTTGAAATGTTAACAGAGAGAGAGAAGAAAGGCCATAACTATTTTTCTCGCTTTGGAGAAAATACTGCACGGTGAAGCTGCAGCTTTCCGGAGGAGGGGCCGTTGTTCCGTTTCTGACCTTGTGAAGCTGTCAGCCCACACAGTGTGATACTTTGGACCACATCCTGGGCCAAGCGCGGCATTATAAGCTCGTCCTTTCGACAGGTGAGAGAACTGTCGGAGGTATGGCTGTAATTCAAAGCTCGGCGTAACGCCTCCGATCTCTGTGGCAGCAGGAGATGGCTTGCTGCCTGCCTTCTCCTTTGATTAGCGTCATTAGTGCACAGACGAGTGCTGCGAGGAGGCCGTTGCTGTGATAATACACCGGTTTGCCAAGTCTTGCAGCTTTGCCTCTGTCGCCCAGGAGCATCGAGCTGGGTTGAGCCTGCCGTCTTCTCCACCTGCTCCTGCCTTTACCTCAAACAGAGCAATCAGAGCCTCATTAGAGACTGCATGCGCTCTTCTCAAACTCAGAGACACGTTCCTTAGCGGTTTACACCGCGTCTCCACTGGGCCAAAGGAGGGGGTTCTGGAATTTTACATCCTCAAATCCAAAAAAATAAAAAGACAAATGTGATTCCATCCTTGTGTTTGTGACTGCACTCTGAACTGTGCTCACAGTGAGGTCTGGAAGTGTTCCTGAGCCCTTGGAGTGATTTCCAACACAGAATCCGGCCTGATTTTAAAGCAGTGAAGCCTGAGGGTCTGAATACTGAGCGTCTGCCTTGTCCCTTGGGAACAGAGATTTCTCCAGATTCTCTGAATTCTTTGATGATATTATATACTGTAGACGGTGGGATACTCAGAGTCCTTTATACTGAGAAACATGTTCTGAAAATGTTCAACTCAGCTTCTCATAGATCGGTGAAACTCTGGCCGTCTTTGCTTCTGAGAGACTCTGCTTCTCTAAAAAGGCTCCTCCAGCTATTTTTTATTAGTCTTTACTTTTCCAGCCTTTTGTTTCCCAGCTGTAACTTCATTGAGATGTGTGCCATCAAGTTTCTATATGAGGTAATATTTAATTAGGTCTCACTGTCAGGACCGGGCGCACTGACGGAGGCGGACACACTTGCTAACAGTGACTAATTTTATTTACAACACAAGATGACAATACAGAGACAGACTAAGTACTAGATAGAATACTTAAATAAAGAATGACAGACAGAGAGACATGAACAGAAAGAGAGAACTGGACAAATGGGGAACTGGACAGAGAGAGCTATAGAGACTAAACTAGAACACAGAGCTAAACAGAGCTAAACAAATAGACAAACAAAATAGACGAGCTCACACAGCACATGGAAGAAACAGACAGACCAGACAGATACCCAGGGATGTGAATCAAATCAAGAAACAGACAAGTAAATGTGGAGCGAGGAACAGTAGCGACAAACAGACTTGTGGAAAAAAAAAAAACAACAACAATGGCGTCCGACACAGAGACAAGGGAACTAAAATAAACACCACCGACAAGGAACACCTGGGACAGATAACGAGAGGAGGCAGGATTACAAAGGAGACACTGACGAGGAGGCGGAACTAAGGCGGGACAAGGGCGGAGACAGGAACAATAACAAACAGAGCCATGTGCAAGAGCAGGGAAAACAGACATGACAGGACAAGGGCGTGACACTCACTTTCAAAGTCTGAGATTAGCAAATCAATGCATTCAGTTCTTATTTACATTTGTTGACATTTTACACAGCATCTCAACTGTTTTTGGATTTGGGATTGTTGATGTCAAAGGGTCTAGGTGATCACCTGCATGCCGTCTGTCCAACAGTCTGTCAAAACCACTGTATAATTATGA
Organism: Hoplias malabaricus; assembly: GCF_029633855.1. NCBI lineage: Eukaryota > Metazoa > Chordata > Actinopteri > Characiformes > Erythrinidae > Hoplias > Hoplias malabaricus. The sequence goes on along the minus strand of NW_027101172.1, from coordinate 29,921 downwards.
CGAAGGTGCTATGTGTATAAAGACCCCCAGCGTTGGCCTGTTGAGCAGTGGAACTGTGTGAGAGGGAGCTCCTGAGTGACGTAGCTCCATTCAGTACCTGTGTGATCATCTGAACCAGATCTGAGTAATGCTCAAGGCCTTTAAATCTACAAAGAAATGCTCCAAAGCTACATAGCGTAGAAGTTAGGGGTCAAACCGTTTTTTTTGTTTTTTACCTCTGCAGTAGAGCACTAACGTCTCCATCCGTGACTGCGTTCCACTGCTGGATATCCACCATCCTCCAGATTCCTCCAGGCTTGTCTGTGCATGTAGCTCCTGAGCATGTAGCGCCCTACCCCTTCATTATCCAGCCCAGCAGAGCTGTAGAGGAGGAGACGCGCACGGTGTTTCCTATACGTCCTAGAGCTGAAGTCATTCCAGCAGTCGGTAAAAGGACCCCAAGTCTGGTGGTCTATGTGATATCAAACATAACCAGCTGGACTGTTCTTATAGCGCTAGATTGCTCCCATCCCAGAACATCTTTTCTGCAGCACATCTATCTGTGAAATGGTAACTGCAGGGGAATGCTGCACTGTAGAAAAAAAGTTCTGTCAATTTCAAAGTTCAGGAAACTTTCTGCATCACATTTACAGTGAACTCAACCCGCGCCGCAGCCTTGTAGATCTGTCAGCGCTGGACCCATTCAGGGGAGATGGAATTCACATTTCACATTTATTTATTCATTCATTCACGGCCGCTTCATCCTGGTCAGGGTCGCAGTGCATCACAAGGGTCACAGGATTAAGTTTGTAAAACGGTTCCCATCATGCCCCGCACCCCCAGGGGAAACGGGACTCGGTATTGTCTTGTGATAGTTGTTGTTGTTGTTGTTGTGTGTCTTGGTGTGGTAATGTCTCAGCTATGGGTTTTGATTTTTCACATATTCCTTTTCCTGAGTTTAACCCCGCCCCCACAACACAACCCAACACACACACACACACACACACACACAAACACCATACCCCCTTCCCATTTCCGTGTGTTTGGGCATGTCGTAGATGGGCTATTTGTTGATGGAGTTCAAGCTGTTCATTACGGAGTACACGAGTACTTAGTGTATAAGGTGTGTCTGGTCAGTAGGGGGTGCTAGGGTACAGCCCTCCCTGAATAAATGAAGGAAAGAACGAATTAATGGTTATTTTGACTTCACAAATTAAATGGTGGGCGGCATGGTGGTGCAGCAGGTTAGTGTCGCAGTCACACAGCTCCAGGGGCCTGGAGGTTGTGGGTTCGATTCCCACTCCGGGTGACTGTCTGTGAGGAGTGTGGTGTGTTCTCCCTGTGTCCGCGTGGGTTTCCTCCGGGTGCTCCGGTTTCCTCCCACAGTCCCAAAAAAACAAAACAAAAAAACACACACGTTGGTAGGTGGATTGGCAACTCCAAAGTGAGTGTGTGAGTGAATGTGTGTGTTGCCCTGTGAAGGACTGGCGCCCCCTCCAGGGTGTTTTCCCGCCTTGCGCCCAATGATTCCAGGTAGGCTCTGGACCCACCGTGACCCTGAACTGGATAAGGGTTACAGACAATGAATGAATGAATGAAATTAAATGGTTTATACAGTCATTCACTATGTATCTCAGAGGTGAATGTTTCAAATGTAACATAAAGTGTAATTAATAAAATCTATTGAGAAAAGGAAGCTTTATGAGGAGGTTTTATTTTTATTTATGTTGCTACTGGCTGATGTTTCCATTGGCTGCTCTGGTGCACGGGGCAGTTTGTAGTAGAATCACAGCCAATCAGAAACTGCTGTTGTAATAAAATACTCTTGTAGCACACACACACACACACACACACAAAGAGAACCCAGTTTTCTTTTGTGTACAGATACAATGATCCAGCAAAATACTGCATAATTCTTACTATGGTCTTACTAGTGTTGACGTATCTGTATCTGTTCCTGAACTGGTCTTTAGTGGATGATTCATATAAATGTAATGTACCTCATATCTGAACACATTAGAACTGTATGTGGCCAGTTTGATAGATATCTGTCTGTTGGATTAGTTTTTAATTAACAGTTAAACATGACTCGTTTTTACAGAGCATTGGTGTCCTGCGGTATGTTATATTTATATTATTGTCACGAGGTGGTTGTAGGGGTGGTCAAGGAGCGAGGAACAGGAAGGAGACACAGGGAGAACACACCACACTCCTCACAGACAGTCACCCGGAGGAAACCCACGCAGACACAGGGAGAACACACCACACTCCTCACAGACAGTCACCTGGAGCAGGACTCGAAGCCACAACCTCCAGGACCCTAGAGCTGTGACAGAGACACCACCTGCTGCTCCACCGTGCCGCCCTTGACGTTTATTACAATATATTATAATGAGTATTAACAGCCCATCTCCAAAGTCTCTGAATCTGTAGGCTGCTGTAGAAGGAGAGTATGTTTATGGTCTCAGGGCTAACCCTTTAACTCTGACCATTAGTGTCTCTTTTTAACTACCACATGGTCCAGAAACAGAGCCAGACTGGATCAATGAGATTAAACCTGTTTGTGGAAGCAGAACCCTTGTGGTAACCGCGGTTTCTTGAGGAGGTGTTGACCCGAGACCCTCCGCACTGGTGTTTGTTTTCATGCGCTGTGTTTGAGTAACCGATCCTAAATGCTCTGATCTCAGTGCTGTCCCTCAGGCTTTGGAGGTCTACCACCATGGAACTGATCCAGGATCAGAGCTCCAGACATCATCATCATCAGCATAATGATCCTGACCTTCTGTCACAGAAGAGTCTGTCTCTCTCTCTCTCTATCTCTCTCTCTGTCTGTCTCTCTCTCTCTCTCCCTCCATCTCTCTCTCCCCCTCACTGTTTCTCTCTCTCTCTCTCCCTCTCACTGTTTCTCTCTCTCTCTCTCTCTCTCTCTCTCTCTCTCTCTCTCTCTCTCTCTCTCTCACTGTTTCTCTCTCTCTCCCCCTCAGTTTCTCTCTCTCTCTCTTCTTCTTCTTTCTCTCTCTCACTCTTTCTTCTCTCTCTCTCTTTCTTCTCTCTCTGTTTCTCTCTCTCTCTCTTCTTCTTCTTCTCTCTCTCTCTCCCTCTCTCTCCTGGGGGAAATCAAGAACTGGACAATTCATTTCAAGTCTGGACAGATGAACTCCTGAGGTGTGTCTCATTAGTCTCGTCCCCAGGGCGACATGAGCATCCCCTGCACAGCCCCCAGACTTCATGGCTAATGCTGTACCTATTCATTGAGATAATTGCCATTGATGTGTCTGCTGCACAGAGGTGGCGGTATGTTTTGAGGTGTGTGTGTGTGTGTGTGTTGGTCTCTAGTTATGGCTTTATTACTGAGACCGTGTCACACAGTCTCCCCTCCAGGAGAGTCCTAATGTCTCCCCCTTGTTCTGTCTCCGCTCTGGAGAAATGTGGTGTGAAGGTGGTGTGCAGATCAGACGTGGTGCCACAGTCAAAGCTTAGCTCTCTACACATGTCACAAGTGGAAGCGACTCTGCACAGGTGTACAGTACGTACAGATAAAATACCTGATAATAAACACCTGGACAGTACGTAAGCAGATGTTTCATACACAGAGTTAACTATAAGCTTCAGCCCAAATGAATAAACCATTAGCAGGACGCTATGAAACCGTGCTCTGAGAAGAGGACTAACTTCCACAGCAATAATCTGTGATGCATTTGTCCTCAAAGAGTGTGAGGAGATTTTGCAGTGAAAAGGAAGACAAGCCTCTTCTCACCAGGTCTAACTCTATCTCAGTATTTAACCACAGTCTCAGGGCCACCTCTGACCGGCAGCACTGGAGACTGTACGAGAAAGTGGAAGTGTTTCAAAGGAAACATCTTCATCTAAAAACTCATAACTGGATTTGGATTTGTTTTTATTATTATTTAAGGGTTGTAATTTTCATTCATTCATTATCTGTAACTCTTATCCAATTCAGGGTCGCGGTGGGTCCAGGGCCTACCTGGAATCATTGGGCGCAAGGCGGGAATACACCCTGGAGGGGGCGCCAGTCCTTCACAGGGCAACACACACACACACATTCACACACACACTCACACCTACGGACACTTTTGAGTCGCCAATCTACCTACCAATGTGTGTTTTTGGACTGTGGGAGGAAACCGGAGCACCCGGAGGAAACCCACGCAGACACAGAGAGAACACACCACACTCCTCACAGACAGTCACCCGGAGGAAACCCACGCAGACACAGAGAGAACACACCACACTCCTCACAGACAGTCACCCGGAGGAAACCCACGCAGACAACACAGAGAGAACACACCACACTCCTCACAGAAAGTCACCCGGAGGAAACCCACGCAGACACAGGGAAAACACACCACACTCCTCACAGACAGTCACCCGGAAGAAACCCACGCAGACACAGGGAGAACACACCACACTCCTCACAGACAGTCACCCACCACACAGACAAAGAAGAGTGTAAAAAAGCAAATATAGAAATATATTTCTTGTGTCTGAGTGATTAATTTAGTGGGTTCCTGTTCTAAGCAGCAACGCTCTGGAATAATGAAGTGTGTTGGACTGAGGGATCTTTAACTGGAATAAATGTCTTCTTGTTTAGTATGAGACGGACGCCAGCTGTAGTTGAGATAAGTGACGGAGTCTGTAAACAAGCGCGGGTCATTTGTCCAGAGAGTGAAGAGAACAGTGACGTTGTCACAGCTTGACTCTAACTGAACCCATTTCTCCTGCTTCGAACATCAATATCGAGAACTGACTGTTCACATTCTGCCTCACACCCCCTCACCCCCCACAACAAGGGCCACCGGAACCCGACCATCCGCGTTACCCACTTCAGCGGTTAGTGAAAAACTGAAAACCCTATTTATTTCATTTGTAATAGGTAATAAAACAATAAAACACGGTAATTACCTTGTAACAGCATTTCAAAACTACAGTGTTAACTGCAGCAGGCCTAGAGTTGATCACACTGGGCTGTGTATGTTTTGTAAGGGTGGCTATGCCCCTGCTGACCTTGCCTACCTCGCACTGACCTATGATTATAACAGCGATGACGACTCTTGGATTAATCCAGAAAAAGCTGCTCGCCACATGTGTCCTGACATCTGCACGCGACAGACCAGTGAATCAGCGTCCAGCGCTCATCCAGAGACACACACGACTTTCAGACAGTGTCCTGAATGGGTTTGTCCATATTATGAACATTACTGGAGTGCACACACACACACACACACACACACACACACACACACACACACTCACACACACACACACACACACACACACACTCACACACACACACACACACACACACACACACACACACTCACACACACACACACACACACACACACACACACACTGTTTCCCTCTGCTTCAGTCCTCTGCAGGCAGATTTACTCAGGTTCGGTGGCCACACAGTGTACGACCGTGCTGTCTGCGCCCTGTCTGAGGTCACTGCTTTCATCCTCTGCTGCAGGGTGTGGTTTACTCTTCACAATCAACAAAGCAATTAAAATGTTCCCTCTGCATTTTGTTTGAGCTAAATATTATTAGCCGTGGTTTTCATAAACAATGGGATGCTGTTTAATATTCAATCATTCATTTATTCATTGTCTGTAACCCTTATCCAGTTCAGGGTCGCGGTGGGTCCAGAGTCTACCTGGAATCATTGGGCGCAAGGCGGGAACACACCCTGGAGGGGGCGCCAGTCCTTCACAGGGCAACACAGACACACATTCACTCACACACTCACACCTACGGACACTTTTGAGTCGCCAATCCACCTACCAACGTGTGTTTTTGAAGGTTCTGAAGGTTTAAATCACCACATATAAGGTGTTAAGCAAAGAATCTGCGCTCTCAAATAAACGCAGGTCCAGCGCTGTGATTGGACAGACTCAGACGAGGGGGCGGGGCCATTCTAAAGTCTCTTGGCGTCAGAAGCGGAGCAGAGTCAGAACGACTCGTTTTACCCTGTGTTTTCAGACTGAGGAAGAGAACAGAAAACTAACTGAGGGGGTTCTTGTTTCACAGTGTGTGGGTTGGTGGGCTCCACTGAAGAAGTGGAAGACGTTTTTCATAATATATCCCCATTAAAGGCCATTCTGATTGGAAGTAAAGTGACAGAGGGGTTGTTTATTGTTTTGACACATAACTACAGCTGAAAACGACAGGTGTAAAGGTTCGAATAAAGAGAGGGAGAACACTGCTGGCGATGCTCTGGAGGATGAATAGAGAGAGCTGCTGCTGCAGTGGTCAGGCTGAGACATGGTGAGTAATGACATTAAAGCTAATGAATTACAGCCTGATATATAGAGGCAGGAGCCATGACCTTCACTGCAGAGCTGGATCCTCTGTTGGAAAGATCTGACACACTGTAAAGAGCCAAAAATGGTCCAACAGACAGCACCTGGGTATTCCTACTCATACTGCAATATTAAATCCAATTAAAATGACCCTGACCCATTGTCTGGAGGTATGGGGAAATGCAAATAAATCTAAAAATAAACCTATTTTCATGCTTCAAAAAAAAGCTATAAGAATTGTACATCGAAAAGATTATTAAGAACCAACCAACAAACTATTTATTACCTCTACATTCTTTAAAATTTGGTGGGTCCAGAGTCTCCCTGAAGTCACTGGGCGCAAGGCAGGAACACACCCTGGAGGGGGCGCCAGTCCTTCACAGGGCGACACACACTCACACATTCACTCACAGACTCACACCTACGGACTTGTGAGCCTCCAATCCACCTACCGGATGTTTGTCACATCACCGGCGACATAAGATGAGTTTACACCACTGCATCACTGCTGTGAGGATTTGATTGAATTCATATTGATGTGGCTTGATGAGTTCTGGATCACATGCACCACTCCAACTCATCCCAGTCGTACTCCATAGAGCCCCATGGCTCCAGAGAACACAGCTCCACAGCCCCATTCTGTTCTCACAGAGGAGGTCTGTGCACCACTGAGTGCTTGTGTAAAGAACAAGTTCACTTTAAAGAACACGCACAAGTAGAAACGGCACGTCCCGCAGATGAAGCTAACATCACGGTTCACATTCATCTACCATTTATTTCTTATTAAGTTCACGGTAAAGCTGATTACGAGCAGAAGAGTTTGACTGACCACAGCCAGTGCACAGGCACATTTGTTTTAGCGGCCTCTCACAGGGGCCGAATTACACAGCACCTTCACGAGCCAAAAGCCAGGAATCAATAGCTCTCAGCTTGGAAATATTACCAAGCAAAGCCCATTTAAAAGCCATTATTTAGCTCTGCATTTAACAACAAGATCAAGGGACAGGGCAAAGTGAAGATTCAGCACACGACACAGAGGGCCTACTAAAACACCTCAGCACTGATTCAAACAGGAGGGAGATAAACGACCGAGACATGATCCCATCTCAGCACATCACACCCCCTCACGCAGCACTTCCAAAACCCTTGTGGGGTCTTGTGCAGTTGTCAGTACCGACCAAAAGTGTTTGAGAGTGAAGGTTTACATGTACCACCTTCCTAAATATTGTGGCTGAGAGAGGCGATTGCTCTAAGACTGCAAGGGAAGCTCAGCTTCCCCTAAAATGTAAAAAAATAAGTGATCAAACATATACTGTTGTGTGACATGTCATTGAATAAATATGCACTACAACGCGCTCAACTTTTGTTCAGAATCAGCTTCTTATCACTGGTAAAGACGCGGCTTTCCTCTCAATCATTCCCACAGCTTCACAGTGCTTTAAACAGTGAGGACACTGAGCGTCCACAGAGTTCAATAGCGAAGCAGCAAAACGAGACGAGTCATTGGATAAATGCTGGACTTTGCCCCGCCCATCGGACGCGTCTCTGGGGGTCTATGGGGCAGTGGGCGGGCCTCGGCTGGCCCGGACGCTCAGCTTCTGCTTGATGATTGGATGATCTGTGTGAGGCTGAATCCCTTTTTGATTGACAGCGAAATGAGCGAATCAGCGATCCTTTGGTGTAAAGATCCGTGGGAGCATTACATTTTCATTCTGTTCTGAGTTGAACCGGAGATTTTCTTAAATGTCTTAGTGGAATTTTCTTTGTTAAAAACGACTAGCGACAAATCGAGCTTCTATTTCTGGTGGTTTTTTTGTAGCTGCTTGTGTTTGGAGACTGACTTCTATCACTCTTTCTGACTTCTATCTCAGTTTCTGTCCAGCGGGTGCTGCTGAGCCCCTCCACCGTCACAAAGCACTCACAGGCGGACACACTTCACATGGGCCAAGGCCGTTTAAGCAGCCTAGCTCTGCTGGACATTGAGAGGACACTAGTCAAGTCCATGGAAAAGACGCCTTGTTGGTACGACAGGGTCACAGATCATTATCTTAAAAAGGAACGGAGGGTAGAATTTACGTATAAATAAACCGACACATTTTATGATGTAGGCCGAAATTGAGCTTCCCCTCCTTGAAAGACCAGCATCCGCCACTGGTGGCCGACCATATATATCCCTTCACGGCAGCAGCATACCCTCTTGGCAGTGGGCTCTCTCATCTGTTGGATGTGATGGAGAAACAAGCTTAGCTTCAATATCGAATAACACCTAACCCCACGGTGCAGCTGGTCTGCTCTTTTCTGTGAGGTGTTTATATGCTCCAAGATGTTGTTACAGGCTGTGTGGTCAAAATTCCTGATCCAGCCTGACCATCAAATTCTGTCCGTCCCAAAGCCCCGAGGGCACCATGAAAAAAAAAAGTTTGATGTATGCTCTTGAGAGTATGTTCCATATTTTTTCTGCCTACAATACACACCAAAAATATTTGGAAATATATTTCTAGCATCACTTGTGCAATTTAAGCATAATCAAAAGCATAATTATATCTTTCTCAAAATGATAAATATATCAATGATAAATAATTAAGAACAGCTGGATAATGTCTCTGTCCTGTGGATTTATGACGGCCAGTTTGCTTGTGTTTATGCGATGGTAATGCTAATTTTTAGCACCCATAAACTCAGATATTTTGTCCTTTCTTGTTTCAATGAACCCCTGAGGGGTAACCGAAAATAAACGTTTCCACCTGATCGTCAAAATTGAGGAAGAATAAGGTTTTGTGTAAAAATTGATGTGTGTAAAATGCAGAAAAAAACATGGAACTTAGATTCAGATTCATTTCAACTTTTTTTTTTCATTGTGCCCTTTAGGACCTCTGTATGATACACAGTTGAAAAATGACATATGCCAGGGGCCCACAACTCCAGTCCTGGAGGGCCGGTATCCAGCAAAGGTTGGTGATTCCTCTGCTCACACACACCTGATTCAACTCATCTGTTAATTGACAGGTTCACGGGTTGTGGTTTACCAGAGGAATCACCAAACTTTGCTGGATTCCGGCCCCCTCCAGGACTGGAGTTGTGCACCCCTGACATATGCCATTGGGGTCAGATTTGGATGAAAACATCAACCTCTGATAAACGTCAGTTCATTCATCTCCAGTAAACACTTCATCCTGATCAGAGTCGTGAGGGGAATCACAGGACACACTTTGGACGGCTGATATCAGCGTGAATTCTGTCGCTCAGAGACACAGAAACGTGAAAATGTGGGTTTTTAACGAGGTTTTTAAGGAATCCGAGGTGGCGTCGTGTCCTCCTTCAGTTCCAGTTTACCGGCCTTCAGTGGTTGATCACCAGATACTTCTAGATGAGCACTACTTAGAAGTCCTTTATTTGAAGCACTCAAATTTACTTGGAGAGCATTAAATAGGGCATTGTGAGCACCAGATACTATTTGGTGAGCACCAGATACTTTGTTTTAACACAAGATCCTATTATATAAATGAGCACTGGCTATGATTTGGTGAATAATTCAGAGAACATCAGATACTGTGTGTGTTGATCACCACATACTATTTGGTGAGAACCAGAAAATTGCATCAAGAACAGGACATTTTTAATTAATTTTTATGAGCACCCAAGTGAGCACAAGATGTATTCTGTGTCCTCAGGAGCTCCAACATTAGTAGCACTCACTACAATTGGCCATGTCCTTTCAGAGAGTCCACGGTGTTGTTGTAGACATTCATTTACCGTTCTATCTGTAATGTGTAGTCTTCCAATGCGCTATACATAATAGAGTTAACTCCCATTCAATTCCCGGTCCCATTTCACTGGCTGCTGCCCTGCTGACCTGTGATGATTAGACCCCCTTTTCATTGCTGTAGGCCTCATGATGTACAGCAGGATGCTTCCTCTAACCCACCTGACCCAAATCCCCAGCTCGTGATCGAACCCTTAATGAGCTCCAGCAGTGTGTTTGAAACTAAAGTTATGAAAAGAAAGGTGGTGCTTTTGAATTATAGCCACTAATAAGTATCACCGAAGAGACGTGGACAGTGGACATCACAACCGTCCCCCTGAGACACATCACTACTCCCAGCAGGGCTTTAGAGGCTGAATTAGCTGAAGAAAATGTCTTTATGAAGAGGATGGACGTAAAAATTTAGCTCCCCCCAAAAAAATCCAGCAGAAGAAAGCAGAAAGATGTCTGTCGCTCTCTCTGTAAGACCTACCCTCTTCCAAAAGTTACATAGTGTACTTTCTGCAGTGCTGAACCCAGAGTAGCAAAGACCGAGGCTCTAATTCTCACTGTTACTGTTCAGTGAAGCATCGCGATGATTTGGAAGTTGTAATTTTAAGGTTAAAAAATGACCTACAGTTGCGTTAATCAAGTGAAAGTTAATCTCTGAATCGATCATTGACAGGTGGCCTATCACAGATGAGAAGTCTGTTGTCACCACAATCCTCCAGGAAATTCAGGGGGTTTATAGTTTGGGAACTGTTACAGGTAAATGCACTCATACCCTACATAAGATGGTTGGTAATATCCAAGTACGAGTTTGGAGGCAGCAATGTAAGTTCAGCACTCCTTCTTTATGGTCTGGTCAAATGTAGTCTCTGTAGGGAGAGTCTGGTACCTTCCACCACATAATGGTCCACAGAACTGCCTACTGCAAATGGACCAATCACAGCTCTTTTGGCATTATGCGTTGTCTTTGATTCACGTTGGACCAATACCAGAGCCAGTGCAAAACCATACACAGAAGTGCATATACGTAGATGTCTATGAGAGCCAATCAGAATTGAGCTGGCAGTGAGGTCAGCACTGAATGTATCAAACTCTCCGTCTACTTGTGGGCGGAGTCTCTGTGGCTGAGACTAATTAAAAGCTGATGATTTATCCAGGTAAACAGCTGCTGTTTTTCTTGCTGAGCTTGTCTATGTGTGGAATCCTCACACTGTGCTCAGACCTCTCTGCTGCACAGAGTATGAAATAATGTATGTCCCTCACTGTTTTCATTGTGACTGTACTCCAATAATGGAGCGTTTGAAACAGATTTGCACAGTACTGTGTGTTATTAGTCTTCACCATCACTTCAATATCACTCTACAGTGTGAACAGTAGTCACTCCACATGATGCAACAAGCTGCGCTGCTCTGTAACCTTGGTGGGGTATAGATTCATGTCGAAGAAAATGACGTGTGATTGGCATTACACTGCGAAAGTTGTCAGTCTGGGTGTCTGTAGCTGTTTGTGACCCTGTTTTACAGCATGGTCTACTGCTTGCATCAGGTTTGGGGCTTTACGAAAGAGCACCTGCATGGTGCGTATTTTTTAGCTCATCTCTGGAAAGCCCGGTTTGGTGTCACTCGTTCCCAGAGGCTCTGTACACAGACAGCAGCGCAGGAACAGGCCATAACTAACTGGAGGAGATTGGAGGGAAAGTTCATTTCGTCGAGAGCTACATTGGAAAATCAGAAGTCTGGAAAATAACCTGCAAGCTTTCAGCCAAAAGCACTACGAGACGGAATCTGGAGTACGCTGTACAAGGCCTGCAATTGTAAAATCAGGGATAATCCTGGAGTGGTCGAGGCACTGTTCCGACAAATCCTTATTAGGGTTTTAAGCAAATGCAACTTCTTTCAGTACGAAGAGCAGTAAAGTCGTCACTCCTTCGCGAGGCTCCGTGACACAGTGCTGAACTCTGGAGTCTTTGGAAATGAAAGTCGTCTCTTGGGGATTTGCCATAAAACAAGTGCATTTTATGTTTTAATTTTCAAAAGTGGTGATAAAGCTGAAACAACCTCAGAACACTGTCTTATCAGAGTTTATTTCAGTGGGTGGACATCACACTCTGGCCATAACCTTCAGCCTTAAATACAGATATAGTTCAAACATCAATCTATGATTTTACAGCCAATCAGCAAAGTCGTGGTGGGAGTCTGACATTTGTTTTCATGAGCTTTGACCTGGAGCTACGAGGCCAGTGTAGTGTCTAAAGCGTCTTAAAGAGAACAAATCTCCTCTGTTCCACAAGTTTACGTAGTTCTGGACTAGGGCTTGGCAGCTAAATGAAAGTTCTAATTAATATAATCTTGTCTATAAGTTGACTATTTTTATTCTGTTATGTCCCCACTGTGTGTTCATGTACTGTCCCTTTAAATCCACACTACTAAGCTGTAGTCACATGACTCTGCCCCCTATCTGCCACATGGACACAACCTAAACGCAGAGGCCGACTGAGTGACTCAAGCAGCAAAGAGAAAACCAAAGAGACCAAAGAGAAACACAGTGTCTGTGGTTTGGACGTGCTGTGTGTGGAGGAAACCCACGCAGACACAGGGAGAACACACCACACTCCTCACAGACAGTCACCCGGAGGAAACCCACGCAGACACAGAGAGAACACACCACACTCCTCACAGACAGTGACCCGGAGGAAACCCACTCAGACACAGAGAGAACACACCACACTCCTCACAGACAGTGACCCGGAGGAAACCCACGCAGACACAGGGAGAACACACCACACTCCTCACAGACAGTCACCCGGAGCGGGAATCAAACCCACAACCTCCAGGTCCCTGGAGCTGTGTGATTGCGACACCTACCTGCTGTGCCACCGTGCCACCAGCACTGAAGAAAAAAGAAGTCAAATCTGAAGGCTGAGAAAAACAAGTTTCAGCCGAAGCACAATCACAAACCGAATATAAACAATGCTCAGAGGAACAAGCTCCCAACAACATTAGAAAAAATATCCCAGTTTTAACACTGGAGCATATTTACAGCACACGCCTCGTCACTGAACTGTGAGGGTCACAAATACAACAACAAAATAACAGTTCATTAATCGTAATCGTGGTAAAATGTACAATTAATTGTGATATTGATTTGAGCTCATATCTCCCAGCACTACACTGGAGTCTTTATTAAATGGTCGCAGTGTTCTCCCCTCGTCTAAACAGGCTGCTTTCAGCTGATAATGAGCCGCTCGTTGTTCACCCCGACCCTGAGCACACAGCAGTGAGAAGCGAGGAGCACAAGCCCTGGTTTATAGCTGTTTTCTCCTCCGTTCCCATTTCCTCCATTTTGACTCAGTTCTGTTGTCATTAGGGATGAACCGAACTGACCTTTCCACGTCCGATACCGATACATACACTGTGCATAGGGTCAATACCCGATACCAGTCTGTTAACACTGATGTCAGAGTGGTCTATAAAAACATTTTCTTGACGTTTTGGTTCCATGTGTTGTCCCAGGTGATGGAAGCATTTAAAGTCTCTAACCCCCAACATCGCTTGCTCATAAAAACATGATAAATTCCAGAACTTTCTCTGTTACTTTTGTCACTTTCACACTGAGAGCTGTGTTGTCCCCTGCTTCTTTTTGCTTGCTCGACTGTAGCCTACTCTTTAGTCTCTCTAGTCTTTTGGAGGTGCTTAATCAAATCTGTTGTATTGAATTTTTCAGCGCTACCACCACCTCTTACAAGATTTGTTTTTTAGAGATTGTACACATTGCCATCAAACGTCTTGTTGTAGCCAATGTGAAATACCTCCATACGGCTGACTCTTCGGTTCACGCCATGTTGCTTTTCCTGTTTGTAAGTCAAGTCTAACAGGGACTGATATCTACTCCTACAATCACGTTGTAGCATCCGTTTACTGCCACCGTTCTCAACCACTGAAAATGAGGGGAACAGCGGCTGTAAAACGGATGCTACAACATGGTGCTGAACACACCCACATTGTTGAACACACCCACATATCAGGCTTTTTCCAAGGCTGAAAATCACTGAGTGTGAGTGAAAAGTGGTTCACAGGCACACAGGACATATATTACAAAAAAGTACAGACATAACACTCCCTACAAACCTGCCTTCAGAGTTTGACCTCAGTCACTCTGTCACTTTGACCAGTTCTCTATCCACATACTGGCCTCTGTCACACTCTCCTGCTCCTGTCAGAGTTGCTGTTCTTTAAAATGGCGAGGGCTTTTCTAAAAACAAAGTGCACTTTCCTTTTACTCCAAACAGAAAGAAATCCAATGTCCATTCGTCATTATGGGCTTTCCTCCACTGAGCTGTTTCTGTAAACTGGACCATAATGATGCCAGGGACACTGCCACTGGACAAAACAGCAGTCACGGTTCTCACAGCTGATTGGATCATTTAAAATGTGCTAAATAATTTATAAATAATAAATAATTTGACACAGAACATCTCTTGCTGCATATGCACAAGCACCACTCCAGGACCTGATACTCCAGAGTTTCTCTGGAGTTCATATGTGAAAGGAGTTTAAGAAACATCTGATATGCCAAATAAAACAGAGTGGAGGGCCACATGATGCCTGGGAGCAACAGGATCCCCACCTCAGCTCCCACTGAGACGATGTGCCACTAAAACGCATCCCTGGAGCTCAACACACTTGGAGGATAATACAAACTACCCAGTTCTGTTATGTTACCAGTCAGACGCCCACACTGGCCAGGATCTGGCTGAGTGATTATGCCTTGAACCCGCAGCCTCCTGCTCTGAGGCCCCTTCTGAGCTTTCACAAGTCTTAGATCTGGAGCCACGAGTCGGTGAGGGTGAGTCTGAGTCGGGTCAGCTCTGGTTTCTGTGACTCACTCTGAAAGAGGCTATGTTTGAATCTGTTGAAATGGGCTGTGAAAACAGATACAATATAATATGATAAATGATTCATACACTGTTGGAAACAGAGCTCCTGGATGGGGGGGGGGGGGGGGGGGGATACACCAGATACACCGTGTGTGTGTCACTGTTGATATGAGATCATATGGGGGCTCTGACATCTGTGCACAGACTGATATAGAACTGTCTTATCGAGGGTGACACAGGGGGGCGGCGAGGGGAGGTTTGAAAGCATTGAGCCTGCGTCATACCACTGGGATCCAGCGAACCACGTAAGTGCACATTTACAACTAAATGAAGCCCTGTAGATTCCAGCTATTTTATATCCTTAGTAATCAATCTCATTACACAGGAATGGTGTTCTTGGCTCGGCTAATGAGGACACTTGGGCATCCACTCCAAAACTTCTTTAATTGCAGTCTAATAAATATGAAACACTTCAGCTTTAACCTCACTGATTAGAGGAGATGCTGTAACGTTCAACTTGAGCTGTACTGCCACCTTGTGGTCGTATAAATCTCCCACTCTTTCTGGTAACGTCAGTCTCACACCTATCACTCTATAGATAAGATTAGGTGTTTTTGCTCCAGGGCTCCCCCTAGAGTTCCAAAGTGTAATTCACTTTTACAGCAATGTTCTGAAATCAGGGGGAGGTGATGGGGGTGTTTTCCTACCCTCCTCCAAAAGTTACATAGTGCGGTTTCTATAGTGCCGAGCCCAGAGTAACAACACCAGACGCCACGTTTACAGCTCAGTAGCGCATCACAATGATTTTGAAGCTGTCACTTTAAGGTAGAAATACTACTTACTGTTGCTTTAAATGTTCTCTTGAAAATTAGGAAAATTCAGCCTTTTTTTATTGTCTAATTTTTTATTTTCTAAATTACAAAGCTAATAACGGCTCAAACTCAGATGCGTTTATATTGTTGAGGTCAGAGTTTATTGCTCTGTGATCACTTCAAATCAACAAAAACTCTGCAACTCCAGTCATTTTAGACAGCAGCTATTGCACTGTAAAAAAATAAATGCTGTTTGAGCAGGTTGAGAGAATTTTGGCAATGTCTGCATGTCTACTGACTTAAAGTAACACTATGTAATATATTTACCTTAAAATTACAGCTTCAAATTCATTCTGATGTTTCACTGAGGGGTCATAGGGAGAATAGAGCTTCTGCCGTTGCTACTTCAGGTTCAGCACTGAAGAAACTGCACTATGTAAAAGCCAGTTTAATTCTGAGGGAGGAAGAGAGGGGAGCAAATGTAATGTAGGGGGATTACTATACAAACCAAAGTGGGCCTCAGTGAGAAAGAAGTAACGCAAATGCAGATCACAGATTAGTTGTAAAATAATGCCATCTATTGGGATATGTGATGTAATGCAGTTTGGTGATAGGAACAAAGGCCAGAACTGAGTACAAGAGTTCGGTAGAGAGAGAGACAGAGAGAGAGAGAGAGAGAGAGAGAGAGAGAGACAGAGAGAGAGAGAGAGAGAGTATATATAAGCCATTAGTGGAGCTAAAACAGACAAAAAGAGAGAGAGGGAGAGAATTACTTACCTTTGCTGGCGGTGGCAACCCAATCCACTGCAGCTATTTCACACTTCCCTCAGCGCTCAGCGTAATTTGATAAGGATTTTAAGAGATCAGACACTGTCCAGACTACCTGTGGTCATCCGGCGAGTGTCAAGTTTGTGTTTGAAATCAAATATGAGACAGTGTACCACAGAAAAGATGAGCATCATGACACTAATGTGATAAAGATCTGAGCCGTTCCCAGTAATGGACTACAAGCCTGATCAGAAAACACAGTCTGAGCTCACACTGAGCAGCAGGGTTACACACTTTACACTGCTGCATGGTGGATTAGTGGAGCTGAGATTGGTGTGGCCATTTTGCAAAGCAAATGAGCTTTCTAACTAATCACAGTGTTCTTATTGTGGGCCGAGAGCATCCTGACCCGGTAGCGTCTCCTGTGAAATCTGTCTTGGGGGGGGGGGTGATGATGATGATTGTAGAAATTACTCAGGAAACTAACCTGACATTGCCATCTAACAGTGAACAGTTTTATTTTTCTGGTCACCTCCTATAGTGATACCACTAGTAAATCTCTTTGTCTACATACAGTACAGTGTTTGTGGAGCACTATATCCAAAAGTTTATTGTAAAGGTCTTCTTTAATAAAGTTACTTTACCACTACAGCAACTGAACAATCAGCTGTGGTCAAATGCACTGTCATATAGTTGCCTTCAGAAATATCCTGAAAAGAGAACAAAACCACTGATTGGACTGTGATACTCTGAAAGCTGGACTGTTTTGAACGAAACCTAAAAAGTGTGGGGGGGGGGGGGGGGCAGTGAGTGTCAGTAAAAGGGGGGTGTTTCTGATAAAGTGGCCAGTGAGTGTCAGTAAAAGGGGGTGTTTCTGATAAAGTGGCCAGTGAGTGTCAGTAAAAGGGGGGTGTTTCTGATAAAGTGGCCAGTGAGTGTCAGTAAAAGGGGGTGTTTCTGATAAAGTGGCCAGTGAGTGTCAGTAAAAGGGGGTGTTTCTGATAAAGTGGCCAGTGAGTGTCAGTAAAAGGGGGTGTTTCTGATAAAGTGGCCAGTGAGTGTCAGTAAAAGGGGGTGTTTCTGATAAAGTGGCCAGTGAGTGTCATGAAAAGGGGGGTGTTTCTGATAAAGTGGACAGTGAGTGTCAGTAGAAGGGAGGTGTTTCTGATAAAGTGGCCAGTGAGTGTCAGTAAAAGGGGGTGTTTCTGATAAAGTGGCCAGTGAGTGTCAGTAAAAGGGGGGTGTTTCTGATAAAGTGGCCAGTGAGTGTCAGTAGAAGGGGGGTGTTTCTGATAAAGTGGCCAGTGAGTGTCAGTAAAAGGGGGTGTTTCTGATAAAGTGGCCAGTGAGTGTCAGTAAAAGGGGGTGTTTCTGATAAAGTGGCCAGTGAGTGTCAGTAGAAGGAGGGTGTTTCTGATAAAGTGGCCAGTGAGTGTCAGTAAAAGGGGGGTGTTTCTGATAAAGTGGCCAGTGAGTGTCAGTAAAAGGGGGTGTTTCTGATAAAGTGGCCAGTGAGTGTCAGTAAAAGGGGGGTGTTTCTGATAAAGTGGCCAGTGAGTGTCAGTAGAAGGGGGTGTTTCTGATAAAGTGGCCAGTGAGTGTCAGTAGAAGGAGGGTGTTTCTGATAAAGTGGCCAGTGAGTGTCAGTAAAAGGGGGTGTTTCTGATAAAGTGGCCAGTGAGTGTCAGTAAAAGGGGGGTGTTTCTGATAAAGTGGCCAGTGAGTGTCAGTAGAAGGGGGGTGTTTCTGATAAAGTGGCCAGTGAGTGTCAGTAAAAGGGGGTGTTTCTGATAAAGTGGCCAGTGAGTGTCAGTAGAGGGGGGTGTTTCTGATAAAGTGGCCAGTGAGTGTCAGTAAAAGGGGGTGTTTCTGATAAAGTGGCCAGTGAGTGTCAGTAGAGGGGGGTGTTTCTGATAAAGTGGCCAGTGAGTGTCAGTAAAAGGGGGTGTTTCTGATAAAGTGGCCAGTGAGTGTCAGTAGAAGGGGGGTGTTTCTGATAAAGTGGCCAGTGAGTGTCAGCAGAAGGGGGGTGTTTCTGATAAAGTGGCCAGTGAGTGTCAGTAGAAGGGGGGTGTTTCTGATAAAGTGGCCAGTGTGTATCAGTAGAGGGGGAGGTGTTTCTGATAAAGTGGCCAGTGTGTGTCAGTAGAAGGGGGGTGTTTATGATAAAGTGGCCAGTGAGTGTCAGTAGAGGGGGAGGTGTTTCTGATAAAGTGGCCAGTGAGTGTCAGTAAAAGGGGGTGTTTCTGATAAAGTGGCCAGTGAGTGTCAGTAGAGGGGGGTGTTTCTGATAAAGTGGCCAGTGAGTGTCAGTAGAGGGGGGTGTTTCTGATAAAGTGGCCAGTGTGTATCAGTAGAGGGGGGGTGTTTCTGATAAAGTGGCCAGTGTGTGTCAGTAGAGGGGGGTGTTTTTGATAAAGTGGCCAGTGAGTGTCAGTAGAGGGGGGTGTTTCTGATAAAGTGGCCAGTGAGTGTCAGTAGAGGGGGGTGTTTCTGATAAAGTGGCCAGTGTGTATCAGTAGAGGGGGGGTGTTTCTGATAAAGTGGCCAGTGAGTGTCAGTAGAGGGGGGTGTTTCTGATAAAGTGGCCAGTGTGTATCAGTAGAGGGGGGGTGTTTCTGATAAAGTGGCCAGTGTGTGTCAGTAGAGGGGGGTGTTTCTGATAAAGTGGCCAGTGAGTGTCAGTAAAAGGGGGTGTTTCTGATAAAGTGGCCAGTGAGTGTCAGTAGAAGGGGGGTGTTTCTGATAAAGTGGCCAGTGAGTGTCAGTAAAAGGGGGTGTTTCTGATAAAGTGGCCAGTGAGTGTCAGTAGAGGGGGGTGTTTCTGATAAAGTGGCCAGTGAGTGTCAGTAAAAGGGGGTGTTTCTGATAAAGTGGCCAGTGAGTGTCAGTAGAGGGGGGTGTTTCTGATAAAGTGGCCAGTGAGTGTCAGTAAAAGGGGGTGTTTCTGATAAAGTGGCCAGTGAGTGTCAGTAGAAGGGGGGTGTTTCTGATAAAGTGGCCAGTGAGTGTCAGCAGAAGGGGGGTGTTTCTGATAAAGTGGCCAGTGAGTGTCAGTAGAAGGGGGTGTTTCTGATAAAGTGGCCAGTGTGTATCAGTAGAGGGGGAGGTGTTTCTGATAAAGTGGCCAGTGTGTGTCAGTAGAAGGGGGGTGTTTATGATAAAGTGGCCAGTGAGTGTCAGTAGAGGGGGAGGTGTTTCTGATAAAGTGGCCAGTGAGTGTCAGTAAAAGGGGGTGTTTCTGATAAAGTGGCCAGTGAGTGTCAGTAGAGGGGGGTGTTTCTGATAAAGTGGCCAGTGAGTGTCAGTAAAAGGGGGTGTTTCTGATAAAGTGGCCAGTGAGTGTCAGTAGAAGGGGGGTGTTTCTGATAAAGTGGCCAGTGAGTGTCAGCAGAAGGGGGGTGTTTCTGATAAAGTGGCCAGTGAGTGTCAGTAGAAGGGGGGTGTTTCTGATAAAGTGGCCAGTGTGTATCAGTAGAGGGGGAGGTGTTTCTGATAAAGTGGCCAGTGTGTGTCAGTAGAAGGGGGGTGTTTATGATAAAGTGGCCAGTGAGTGTCAGTAGAGGGGGAGGTGTTTCTGATAAAGTGGCCAGTGAGTGTCAGTAAAAGGGGGTGTTTCTGATAAAGTGGCCAGTGAGTGTCAGTAGAGGGGGGTGTTTCTGATAAAGTGGCCAGTGAGTGTCAGTAGAGGGGTGGTGTTTCTGATAAAGTGGCCAGTGAGTGTCAGTAGAGGGGGGTGTTTCTGATAAAGTGGCCAGTGAGTGTCAGTAGAGGGGGGGTGTTTCTGATAAAGTGGCCAGTGAGTGTCAGTAGAGGGGGGTGTTTCTGATAAAGTGGCCAGTGAGTGTCAGTAGAAGGAGGGTGTTTCGGATAAAGTGGCCAGTGAGTGTCAGTAGAGGGGTGGTGTTTCTGATAAAGTGGCCAGTGAGTGTCAGTAGAGGGGGGGTGTTTCTGATAAAGTGGCCAGTGAGTGTCATTAGAGGGGTGGTGTTTCTGATAAAGTGGCCAGTGAGTGTCAGTAGAGGGGGGGTGTTTCTGATAAAGTGGCCAGTGAGTGTCAGTAGAGGGGGGTGTTTCTGATAAAGTGGCCAGTGAGTGTCAGTAGAGGGGGGTGTTTCTGATAAAGTGGCCAGTGAGTGTCAGTAGAGGGGGGGTGTTTCTGATAAAGTGGCCAGTGAGTGACAGTAGAGGGGGGGTGTTTCTGATAAAGTGGCCAGTGAGTGTCAGTAGAGGGGGGTGTTTCTGATAAAGTGGCCAGTGAGTGTCAGTAGAGGGGGTTGTTTCTGATAAAGTGGCCAGTGAGTGTCAGTAGAGGGGGGTGTTTCTGATAAAGTGGCCAGTGAGTGTCAGTAGAAGGGGGGTGTTTCTGATAAAGTGGCCAGTGAGTGTCAGTAAAAGGGGGTGTTTCTGATAAAGTGGCCAGTGAGTGTCAGTAGAGGGGGGTGTTTCTGATAAAGTGGCCAGTGAGTGTCAGTAAAAGGGGGTGTTTCTGATAAAGTGGCCAGTGAGTGTCAGTAGAAGGGGGGTGTTTCTGATAAAGTGGCCAGTGTGTGTCAGTAGAGGGGGTTGTTTCTGATAAAGTGGCCAGTGAGTGTCAGTAGAGGGGGGTGTTTCTGATAAAGTGGCCAGTGAGTGTCAGTAGAAGGGGGGTGTTTCTGATAAAGTGGCCAGTGAGTGTCAGTAGAGGGGGGTGTTTCTGATAAAGTGGCCAGTGAGTGTCAGTAGAGGGGGGTGTTTCTGATAAAGTGGCCAGTGAGTGTCAGTAGAAGGGGGGTGTTTCTGATAAAGTGGCCAGTGAGTGTCAGTAGAGGGGGGGGTGTTTCTGATAAAGTGGCCAGTGAGTGTCAGTAAAAGTGGGTGTTTCTGATAAAGTGACCAGTGAGTGTCAGTAGAGGGGGGTGTTTCTGATAAAGTGGCCAGTGAGTGTCAGTAAAAGGGGGGTGTTTCTTGATAAAGTGGCCAGTGAGTGTCAGTAGAAGGGGGGTGTTTCTGATAAAGTGGCAGGTGAGTGTCAGTAAAAGGGGGTGTTTCTGATAAAGTGGCCAGTGAGTGTCAGTAAAAGGGGGTGTTTCTGATAAAGTGGCCAGTGAGTGTCAGTAAAAGGGGGTGTTTCTGATAAAGTGGCCAGTGAGTGTCAGTAGAAGGAGGGTGTTTCTGATAAAGTGGCCAGTGAGTGTCAGTAAAAGGGGGGTGTTTCTGATAAAGTGGCCAGTGAGTGTCAGTAAAAGGGGGTGTTTCTGATAAAGTGGCCAGTGAGTGTCAGTAAAAGGGGGGTGTTTCTGATAAAGTGGCCAGTGAGTGTCAGTAGAAGGGGGTGTTTCTGATAAAGTGGCCAGTGAGTGTCAGTAGAAGGAGGGTGTTTCTGATAAAGTGGCCAGTGAGTGTCAGTAAAAGGGGGTGTTTCTGATAAAGTGGCCAGTGAGTGTCAGTAAAAGGGGGGTGTTTCTGATAAAGTGGCCAGTGAGTGTCAGTAGAAGGGGGGTGTTTCTGATAAAGTGGCCAGTGAGTGTCAGTAAAAGGGGGTGTTTCTGATAAAGTGGCCAGTGAGTGTCAGTAGAGGGGGGTGTTTCTGATAAAGTGGCCAGTGAGTGTCAGTAAAAGGGGGTGTTTCTGATAAAGTGGCCAGTGAGTGTCAGTAGAGGGGGGTGTTTCTGATAAAGTGGCCAGTGAGTGTCAGTAAAAGGGGGTGTTTCTGATAAAGTGGCCAGTGAGTGTCAGTAGAAGGGGGGTGTTTCTGATAAAGTGGCCAGTGAGTGTCAGCAGAAGGGGGGTGTTTCTGATAAAGTGGCCAGTGAGTGTCAGTAGAAGGGGGGTGTTTCTGATAAAGTGGCCAGTGTGTATCAGTAGAGGGGGAGGTGTTTCTGATAAAGTG
The DNA here is from genome assembly GCF_029633855.1 of Hoplias malabaricus. Classification (NCBI taxonomy): domain Eukaryota; kingdom Metazoa; phylum Chordata; class Actinopteri; order Characiformes; family Erythrinidae; genus Hoplias; species Hoplias malabaricus. Next base: position 7,543 of record NW_027101172.1, on the reverse strand, counting down.
GCCAGTGTGTGTCAGTAGAGGGGGGTGTTTATGATAAAGTGGCCAGTGAGTGTCAGTAGAGGGGGAGGTGTTTCTGATAAAGTGGCCAGTGAGTGTCAGTAAAAGGGGGGTGTTTCTGATAAAGTGGCCAGTGAGTGTCAGTAGAGGGGGGTGTTTCTGATAAAGTGGCCAGTGAGTGTCAGTAGAGGGGGGTGTTTCTGATAAAGTGGCCAGTGTGTATCAGTAGAGGGGGGGTGTTTCTGATAAAGTGGCCAGTGTGTGTCAGTAGAGGGGGGTGTTTTTGATAAAGTGGCCAGTGAGTGTCAGTAGAGGGGGGTGTTTCTGATAAAGTGGCCAGTGAGTGTCAGTAGAGGGGGGTGTTTCTGATAAAGTGGCCAGTGTGTATCAGTAGAGGGGGGGTGTTTCTGATAAAGTGGCCAGTGAGTGTCAGTAGAGGGGGGTGTTTCTGATAAAGTGGCCAGTGTGTATCAGTAGAGGGGGGGTGTTTCTGATAAAGTGGCCAGTGTGTGTCAGTAGAGGGGGGTGTTTCTGATAAAGTGGCCAGTGAGTGTCAGTAAAAGGGGGTGTTTCTGATAAAGTGGCCAGTGAGTGTCAGTAGAAGGGGGGTGTTTCTGATAAAGTGGCCAGTGAGTGTCAGTAAAAGGGGGTGTTTCTGATAAAGTGGCCAGTGAGTGTCAGTAGAGGGGGGTGTTTCTGATAAAGTGGCCAGTGAGTGTCAGTAAAAGGGGGTGTTTCTGATAAAGTGGCCAGTGAGTGTCAGTAGAGGGGGGTGTTTCTGATAAAGTGGCCAGTGAGTGTCAGTAAAAGGGGGTGTTTCTGATAAAGTGGCCAGTGAGTGTCAGTAGAAGGGGGGTGTTTCTGATAAAGTGGCCAGTGAGTGTCAGCAGAAGGGGGGTGTTTCTGATAAAGTGGCCAGTGAGTGTCAGTAGAAGGGGGGTGTTTCTGATAAAGTGGCCAGTGTGTATCAGTAGAGGGGGAGGTGTTTCTGATAAAGTGGCCAGTGTGTGTCAGTAGAAGGGGGGTGTTTATGATAAAGTGGCCAGTGAGTGTCAGTAGAGGGGGAGGTGTTTCTGATAAAGTGGCCAGTGAGTGTCAGTAAAGGGGGTGTTTCTGATAAAGTGGCCAGTGAGTGTCAGTAGAGGGGGGTGTTTCTGATAAAGTGGCCAGTGAGTGTCAGTAAAAGGGGGTGTTTCTGATAAAGTGGCCAGTGAGTGTCAGTAGAAGGGGGGTGTTTCTGATAAAGTGGCCAGTGAGTGTCAGCAGAAGGGGGGTGTTTCTGATAAAGTGGCCAGTGAGTGTCAGTAGAGGGGGGTGTTTCTGATAAAGTGGCCAGTGTGTATCAGTAGAGGGGGAGGTGTTTCTGATAAAGTGGCCAGTGTGTGTCAGTAGAAGGGGGGTGTTTATGATAAAGTGGCCAGTGAGTGTCAGTAGAGGGGGAGGTGTTTCTGATAAAGTGGCCAGTGAGTGTCAGTAAAAGGGGGTGTTTCTGATAAAGTGGCCAGTGAGTGTCAGTAGAGGGGGGTGTTTCTGATAAAGTGGCCAGTGAGTGTCAGTAGAGGGGTGGTGTTTCTGATAAAGTGGCCAGTGAGTGTCAGTAGAGGGGGGTGTTTCTGATAAAGTGGCCAGTGAGTGTCAGTAGAGGGGGGGTGTTTCTGATAAAGTGGCCAGTGAGTGTCAGTAGAGGGGGGTGTTTCTGATAAAGTGGCCAGTGAGTGTCAGTAGAAGGAGGGTGTTTCGGATAAAGTGGCCAGTGAGTGTCAGTAGAGGGGTGGTGTTTCTGATAAAGTGGCCAGTGAGTGTCAGTAGAGGGGGGGTGTTTCTGATAAAGTGGCCAGTGAGTGTCATTAGAGGGGTGGTGTTTCTGATAAAGTGGCCAGTGAGTGTCAGTAGAGGGGGGGTGTTTCTGATAAAGTGGCCAGTGAGTGTCAGTAGAGGGGGGTGTTTCTGATAAAGTGGCCAGTGAGTGTCAGTAGAGGGGGGTGTTTCTGATAAAGTGGCCAGTGAGTGTCAGTAGAGGGGGGGTGTTTCTGATAAAGTGGCCAGTGAGTGACAGTAGAGGGGGGGTGTTTCTGATAAAGTGGCCAGTGAGTGTCAGTAGAGGGGGGTGTTTCTGATAAAGTGGCCAGTGAGTGTCAGTAGAGGGGGTTGTTTCTGATAAAGTGGCCAGTGAGTGTCAGTAGAGGGGGGTGTTTCTGATAAAGTGGCCAGTGAGTGTCAGTAGAAGGGGGGTGTTTCTGATAAAGTGGCCAGTGAGTGTCAGTAAAAGGGGGTGTTTCTGATAAAGTGGCCAGTGAGTGTCAGTAGAGGGGGGTGTTTCTGATAAAGTGGCCAGTGAGTGTCAGTAAAAGGGGGTGTTTCTGATAAAGTGGCCAGTGAGTGTCAGTAGAAGGGGGGTGTTTCTGATAAAGTGGCCAGTGTGTGTCAGTAGAGGGGGTTGTTTCTGATAAAGTGGCCAGTGAGTGTCAGTAGAGGGGGGTGTTTCTGATAAAGTGGCCAGTGAGTGTCAGTAGAAGGGGGGTGTTTCTGATAAAGTGGCCAGTGAGTGTCAGTAGAGGGGGGTGTTTCTGATAAAGTGGCCAGTGAGTGTCAGTAGAGGGGGGTGTTTCTGATAAAGTGGCCAGTGAGTGTCAGTAGAAGGGGGGTGTTTCTGATAAAGTGGCCAGTGAGTGTCAGTAGAGGGGGGGGTGTTTCTGATAAAGTGGCCAGTGAGTGTCAGTAAAAGTGGGTGTTTCTGATAAAGTGACCAGTGAGTGTCAGTAGAGGGGGGTGTTTCTGATAAAGTGGCCAGTGAGTGTCAGTAGAGGGGGGTGTTTCTGATAAAGTGGCCAGTGAGTGTCAGTAGAAGGGGGGTGTTTCTGATAAAGTGGCCAGTGAGTGTCAGTAGAGGGGGGTGTTTCTGATAAAGTGGCCAGTGAGTGTCAGTAGAAGGGGGGTGTTTCTGATAAAGTGGCCAGTGAGTGTCAGTAGAGGGGGGTGTTTCTGATAAAGTGGCCAGTGAGTGTCAGTAGAAGGGGGGTGTTTCTGATAAAGTGGCCAGTGAGTGTCAGTAAAAGGGGGGTGTTTCTGATAAAGTGGCCAGTGAGTGTCAGTAAAAGGGGGGTGTTTCTGATAAAGTGGCCAGTGAGTGTCAGTAGAAGGGGGTGTTTCTGATAAAGTGGCCAGTGAGTGTCAGTAGAAGGAGGGTGTTTCTGATAAAGTGGCCAGTGAGTGTCAGTAAAAGGGGGTGTTTCTGATAAAGTGGCCAGTGAGTGTCAGTAAAAGGGGGGTGTTTCTGATAAAGTGGCCAGTGAGTGTCAGTAGAAGGGGGGTGTTTCTGATAAAGTGGCCAGTGAGTGTCAGTAAAAGGGGGTGTTTCTGATAAAGTGGCCAGTGAGTGTCAGTAGAGGGGGGTGTTTCTGATAAAGTGGCCAGTGAGTGTCAGTAGAGGGGGGGTGTTTCTGATAAAGTGGCCAGTGAGTGTCAGTAAAAGGGGGTGTTTCTGATAAAGTGGCCAGTGAGTGTCAGTAGAAGGGGGGTGTTTCTGATAAAGTGGCCAGTGAGTGTCAGCAGAAGGGGGGTGTTTCTGATAAAGTGGCCAGTGAGTGTCAGTAGAAGGGGGGTGTTTCTGATAAAGTGGCCAGTGTGTGTCAGTAGAGGGGGAGGTGTTTCTGATAAAGTGGCCAGTGTGTGTCAGTAGAAGGGGGGTGTTTATGATAAAGTGGCCAGTGAGTGTCAGTAGAGGGGGGTGTTTCTGATAAAGTGGCCAGTGAGTGTCAGTAGAGGGGGAGGTGTTTCTGATAAAGTGGCCAGTGAGTGTCAGTAAAAGGGGGTGTTTCTGATAAAGTGGCCAGTGAGTGTCAGTAGAAGGGGGGTGTTTCTGATAAAGTGGCCAGTGAGTGTCAGTAGAGGGGGGTGTTTCTGATAAAGTGGCCAGTGAGTGTCAGTAGAGGGGGTGTTTCTGATAAAGTGGCCAGTGAGTGTCAGTAGAAGGGGGGTGTTTCTGATAAAGTGGCCAGTGAGTGTCAGTAGAGGGGGGTGTTTCTGATAAAGTGGCCAGTGAGTGTCAGTAGAAGGGGGGTGTTTCTGATAAAGTGGCCAGTGAGTGTCAGTAGAGGGGGGTGTTTCTGATAAAGTGGCCAGTGAGTGTCAGTAGAAGGGGGGTGTTTCTGATAAAGTGGCCAGTGAGTGTCAGTAAAAGGGGGTGTTTCTGATAAAGTGGCCAGTGAGTGTCAGTAAAAGGGGGGTGTTTCTGATAAAGTGGCCAGTGAGTGTCAGTAGAAGGGGGTGTTTCTGATAAAGTGGCCAGTGAGTGTCAGTAGAAGGAGGGTGTTTCTGATAAAGTGGCCAGTGAGTGTCAGTAAAAGGGGGTGTTTCTGATAAAGTGGCCAGTGAGTGTCAGTAAAAGGGGGGTGTTTCTGATAAAGTGGCCAGTGAGTGTCAGTAGAAGGGGGTGTTTCTGATAAAGTGGCCAGTGAGTGTCAGTAAAAGGGGGTGTTTCTGATAAAGTGGCCAGTGAGTGTCAGTAGAGGGGGGTGTTTCTGATAAAGTGGCCAGTGAGTGTCAGTAGAGGGGGGGTGTTTCTGATAAAGTGGCCAGTGAGTGTCAGTAAAAGGGGGGTGTTTCTGATAAAGTGGCCAGTGAGTGTCAGTAGAAGGGGGGTGTTTCTGATAAAGTGGCCAGTGAGTGTCAGCAGAAGGGGGGTGTTTCTGATAAAGTGGCCAGTGAGTGTCAGTAGAAGGGGGGTGTTTCTGATAAAGTGGCCAGTGTGTGTCAGTAGAAGGGGGGTGTTTCTGATAAAGTGGCCAGTGTGTGTCAGTAAAAGGGGGGTGTTTCTGATAAAGTGGCCAGTGAGTGTCAGTAGAAGGGGGGTGTTTCTGATAAAGTGGCCAGTGAGTGTCAGCAGAAGGGGGGTGTTTCTGATAAAGTGGCCAGTGAGTGTCAGTAGAAGGGGGGTGTTTCTGATAAAGTGGCCAGTGTGTGTCAGTAGAGGGGGAGGTGTTTCTGATAAAGTGGCCAGTGTGTGTCAGTAGAAGGGGGGTGTTTATGATAAAGTGGCCAGTGAGTGTCAGTAGAGGGGGGTGTTTCTGATAAAGTGGCCAGTGAGTGTCAGTAGAGGGGGAGGTGTTTCTGATAAAGTGGCCAGTGAGTGTCAGTAAAAGGGGGTGTTTCTGATAAAGTGGCCAGTGAGTGTCAGTAGAGGGGGGTGTTTCTGATAAAGTGGCCAGTGAGTGTCAGTAGAAGGGGGGTGTTTCTGATAAAGTGGCCAGTGAGTGTCAGTAAAAGGGGGTGTTTCTGATAAAGTGGCCAGTGAGTGTCAGTAAAAGGGGGGTGTTTCTGATAAAGTGGCCAGTGAGTGTCAGTAGAAGGGGGTGTTTCTGATAAAGTGGCCAGTGAGTGTCAGTAGAAGGAGGGTGTTTCTGATAAAGTGGCCAGTGAGTGTCAGTAAAAGGGGGGTGTTTCTGATAAAGTGGCCAGTGAGTGTCAGTAAAAGGGGGGTGTTTCTGATAAAGTGGCCAGTGAGTGTCAGTAGAAGGGGGGTGTTTCTGATAAAGTGGCCAGTGAGTGTCAGTAAAAGGGGGTGTTTCTGATAAAGTGGCCAGTGAGTGTCAGTAGAGGGGGTGTTTCTGATAAAGTGGCCAGTGAGTGTCAGTAGAGGGGGGGTGTTTCTGATAAAGTGGCCAGTGAGTGTCAGTAAAAGGGGGGTGTTTCTGATAAAGTGGCCAGTGAGTGTCAGTAGAAGGGGGGTGTTTCTGATAAAGTGGCCAGTGAGTGTCAGCAGAAGGGGGGTGTTTCTGATAAAGTGGCCAGTGAGTGTCAGTAGAAGGGGGGTGTTTCTGATAAAGTGGCCAGTGTGTGTCAGTAGAGGGGGGTGTTTCTGATAAAGTGGCCAGTGTGTGTCAGTAAAAGGGGGGTGTTTCTGATAAAGTGGCCAGTGAGTGTCAGTAGAAGGGGGGTGTTTCTGATAAAGTGGCCAGTGAGTGTCAGCAGAAGGGGGGTGTTTCTGATAAAGTGGCCAGTGAGTGTCAGTAGAAGGGGGGTGTTTCTGATAAAGTGGCCAGTGTGTGTCAGTAGAGGGGGAGGTGTTTCTGATAAAGTGGCCAGTGTGTGTCAGTAGAAGGGGGGTGTTTATGATAAAGTGGCCAGTGAGTGTCAGTAGAGGGGGGTGTTTCTGATAAAGTGGCCAGTGAGTGTCAGTAGAGGGGGAGGTGTTTCTGATAAAGTGGCCAGTGAGTGTCAGTAAAAGGGGGTGTTTCTGATAAAGTGGCCAGTGAGTGTCAGTAGAGGGGGGTGTTTCTGATAAAGTGGCCAGTGAGTGTCAGTAGAGGGGGGTGTTTCTGATAAAGTGGCCAGTGTATCAGTAGAGGGGGGGTGTTTCTGATAAAGTGGCCAGTGTGTGTCAGTAGAGGGGGGTGTTTCTGATAAAGTGGCCAGTGAGTGTCAGTAAAAGGGGGTGTTTCTGATAAAGTGGCCAGTGAGTGTCAGTAGAAGGGGGGTGTTTCTGATAAAGTGGCCAGTGAGTGTCAGTAAAAGGGGGGTGTTTCTGATAAAGTGGCCAGTGAGTGTCAGTAGAGGGGGGTGTTTCTGATAAAGTGGCCAGTGAGTGTCAGTAAAAGGGGGTGTTTCTGATAAAGTGGCCAGTGAGTGTCAGTAGAGGGGGAGGTGTTTCTGATAAAGTGGCCAGTGAGTGTCAGTAAAAGGGGGTGTTTCTGATAAAGTGGCCAGTGAGTGTCAGTAGAGGGGGGTGTTTCTGATAAAGTGGCCAGTGAGTGTCAGTAGAGGGGGGGTGTTTCTGATAAAGTGGCCAGTGAGTGTCAGTAGAGGGGGGTGTTTCTGATAAAGTGGCCAGTGAGTGTCAGTAGAGGGGGGTGTTTCTGATAAAGTGGCCAGTGAGTGTCAGTAGAGGGGGGTGTTTCTGATAAAGTGGCCAGTGAGTGTCAGTAGAGGGGGGGTGTTTCTGATAAAGTGGCCAGTGTGTGTCAGTAGAGGGGGGTGTTTTTGATAAAGTGGCCAGTTGAGTGTCAGTAGAGGGGGGTGTTTCTGATAAAGTGGCCAGTGAGTGTCAGTAGAGGGGGGTGTTTCTGATAAAGTGGCCAGTGAGTGTCAGTAGAGGGGGGTGTTTCTGATAAAGTGGCCAGTGAGTGTCAGTAGAGGGGTGGTGTTTCTGATAAAGTGGCCAGTGAGTGTCAGTAGAGGGGGGTGTTTCTGATAAAGTGGCCAGTGAGTGTCAGTAGAAGGGGGGTGTTTCTGATAAAGTGGCCAGTGAGTGTCAGTAGAAGGGGGGTGTTTCTGATAAAGTGGCCAGTGAGTGTCAGTAGAGGGGGGTGTTTCTGATAAAGTGGCCAGTGAGTGTCAGTAGAAGGGGGGTGTTTCTGATAAAGTGGCAATCTGAGTGTCAGTAGAGGGGGTGTTTCTGATAAAGTGGCAAATGATAGAGTGTCAGTAAGAAAGGGGGTGATTCTGCCCCGATAAAGTAGGCCAGTGCAGTGTCAGTAGAGGGGTGTGTTTCTGATATAAAGTGGCCAGTGAGTGTCAGTAGAAGGGGGGTGTTTCTGATAAAGTGGCA
>NW_027101171.1:0-19253 GCF_029633855.1 Hoplias malabaricus | reverse complement strand
ACTGGATTCAGGACGATAGTAGGTTCAGTGAATATAAACTTGACGTACATTTCCCCAAACCTATTACTCCAATGATTCATTCAGCTTGCTTTTCCCACTGTAAATGACATTCCAGTTTGTTCTAATGAGATGTCAAGTAAGCCTCAGCATCAAATATCCCAGTAGCTCATTGTCCATTGTATGATTACTGTGACAAATTGCCCACTCAGAAGCTCCAAGACGAACTGAGAGCAGTTGAGTGTGAATCTTTTTTTTTATTATTCTCAGTCACACACTCGTTGGAGACTAAACCGGGCAGAGAGAATCTCTCTCTCCCATGTTCTTTCTCACACACACACAAACACACACACACACACACACACTGTCAATACAAAGAGTAATTGGCGTCTCACTCTTTTCCTGTGCTAAATTCAGAGCCCGGTTGCCATAGGAACTGTGAGTGACAGGGCTTTTGCCGAGCAATTCCGGATGTGAAAGAAAATTGTGGGATGGCACTTCGATATGGAGCGTGTGCTTGATCCCACTCTGACGCTGAATGATCCCGCTCCCAAATTAGCCGTAATACTGTTTTGAAAGTGTGTAGAACATCTTCTGGAACTTTTCAAAGCTCAATTTTGGTTTTATTTAATAAATATGATCAAATATTTAATAAATATATCTGTTTTTGCTTCTTATCACAACCCTTTTATCACCACCAGCCTTCCTAGCATCTAAAATGAACCGAAGCTATATGTAAAATGCTAGTAACATAAAGCTAGCTAATAGGGTGAAAATGTGCAAACAGTAAGCCCTGGGGAAACTCAGAGTGACTGGAAATAGAAGCTGTGATGCTGGATAGTGTCTCATCCCTGAAATGATTCAAACAGTAGGGGAATGTGTTAGCCGAGAGCTTTAGCGGCTGCTCAGGGCTTTGTGCTCGCTCTGCTGAGGATTTTAGAGCAGCTTGGTGCCTAGCGCTGTTGCTCTGAGGGGAAACTCTGTGTGTGTTTGCCGTAGTGGTCTATGGTGTGTGTGTGTGTGTGTGTGTGTGTGTGTCTGTGCATGATGTGAGTGTGTGTACATGTACTTGTGTGTTTGTGTGAGTGCGATAAGTCTGTGAATATGTGTGTGTGTGTGTGTGTGTGGGCATGGGCACATAGCCGGTGTTACTGCTGTCATCCTGCCTCCACTGACTGCCTTTTATACTTGTGCTGACGTCAGGGCCGATCCGTTTCCACGGCAACGGCAGCTCTGCGGTGATTCACACAGCGGCGGAGAAATTCTTTAACGTGGGGTTTTTTCTTTTTTCCGGATCGGCATCGCCATGTGAGAAATTCTCATCCTAAAAGAGCAGCCATGCTGTGTGCTACACGATGCACCAATGCCACCCGTGCAAACAGACACTTGGACTGGGCGCTAAGAGCCAGAGCTGTGAGTACACGGACCTAGCTTCTCGGTGCCTAGTTGTTTCTTTGCGATTTTCATTCGACGATTGCGCTGGAGAGTTTGTGAACTCTTTTTTAGATCCAGACTAGCATGCGCGAAGCAGCTCGGAGTAGGAGCAGTGCTGGGGAAATTGAGTTATGTCTCATAGGGCTGCTGCTTTATGTCTATTTCTACACTCTGTTTGTCTGTCGTCTTCCATCGACTAACATCATAGCACCGCCATCGTTCAAAGTTGTGTATGTGCAAGTGCGTAAAGGCTGCAGGCACTACTCCCAAGCCAGAGAATCTGTAGCCAGGAGAACTACCTATCGATAATGTGTTCAAGGTTTGTCGGACAATAGAGGGCACTCCCCAGAGAGTCCAAAAGCATGTTCATATGGAGCATTTGTGCAAAAAGTTGTTAAATTTTCATTTTTGATGCACAGCACCTCTACACCTCTCATTCACTCATGTTTAGCAGGCTGGATCTCTCCACTAGGGGGTGCCATTAGCAATCAAATAGCTTTTGATACTTAATATAAGCAATGTTTGTTGTCATTGATTTTTGATGCACAGCACCTCTACGCCTTTCATTCACTCATGTTTAGCAGGCTGGACCTCTCCACTAGGGGGTGCCATTAGCAATCAAATAGCTTTTGATACTTAATATAAGCAATGCTTGTTGTCATTGTTTATTTTACTGAGAAATAGACTTGTTGCCATGAGACACAAATGTATGACCATAATTTAAAGACTATTTTTTTAAGTAGCTGCCAGATACACTTATCATCAAAAGATATTTGCACACTAATCAAAGTGTTGAATTCTAATGATATTTGGAAGGAAGACAAAGATTGTTAGGAACGATAAATGTTAATATATTTAGACTGATATGAATATTTATTGAGCTACACATAGTATCTATGCTCATGTATGCTAAGGCTACATGCTGGATGTCTTGTTCCATGTAGCCCTGCATCATGCAGACATCTGCCCATGGTGCTGCCACTAACTACATCACTCATAGAGGGCATCACCGCTCACTGAATGTCCTCAATCATGGCCGTTGAGAGACTCCATGCATGTCAGACAAGCCATCAGTCCTCCCTCTGTGGTTTGTGTAGGTTCTCCTAGATCCATCATGTTAGTGGAGTGTGCCTTCTTCTAGCCACTGCCACCAACATAATGCTATGATAATATCTGCACGACCAGTTAATGGTGCACAACACATGAATAAGACCATCCTGCTTTTTTGAGCCCTATGATGCGACCCCGCATGAACTCTTCCAACAGCTCGAATTGCTTTGGAGCTCTGAAGCACTTGCAAAGAATGTTCCAATACATCACGAGTCAGAAAGGAAAGCACACACAACAGGACAAACTCATATAGTCAGTCGGGTACAATGATAAGCCCCGTTATTACTTACGTCACATGTGCAGTCAAGCATGGAACTTGAATCATTGGTATGTCTCACAATGTCTTACCTACCCACCAAGTTTCATTCCAGTCGGTTGATTCCTTCTGGGACCTTTTTTTTTTTTGGACGATGAGTGTATATAGTTAATAACTGAAATGACCTTTGGTGAATTGGTTCATTGTGGGAACAGTAGTGTAACATCTAATATATTAATCATCATCTATAACATCGTCTGTACATAGGAGCCAGGGTTAGTTTGAACTTGTGGGTTGTTATAATGGAATCAGACTGAACTTCAGTGTAAAAATGTGAGATTAAATGATTTATAGAATAGGTTTGTGCGAATGAACTGAGTCAAGTTTGCTTTGAACTTAGGCCTCATGAGGAATCATAATGAAGTTTGAGATTCTATGATTCACTGAATCATTAACTAAAGAATTGTTACAAAATCGGTCGGTTGGGAGATTTCATAAGGCACTTGATAATTTCATAAAAGCTGTTATTGACTCACATTTTGAGAACCGAATCAAGCACCTCATTGGCACTCCAAGTAGCATTACTGCCATACAGCTCCAGGATTTTGGGGTCTTAGGTTTGTGGCTTCATGTGTTCTTCCCTTGTCCACATTGGTTACCTCCAGGTGAGCCAGTTTTCTTCCACAGTCCAATAACACACGTTGGTAGGTGGTTTGGTTGTGTAGAATTGTCAGTGTGTGTTCCTGCCTTGCGCCCAATGATTCCAAATAAGCTCAAGAGTAACAATGAATGAATGAATGAATAAAGGAATTGAATCTTAGGGAAATTTTAGATTCAATGATAAATTTAGCTGTAATTTATTAAGGAAGTGGTTTATTCAGACAGAGAGTTGCTCCCTTAATTTAACATTGATTATTCATATGAAGGAGCCCGTTTGGATTAGTTTGGACAGGTTTGCTGTAATAACTGAACTGAACGGAGCCATACTGTGTCACTCACTGAATTATTTCCTACTGAATCTAGTCAAACTTTCTTTGAACATTGGCCATGGGTATTTGGTTCATCGCTGAATCGAATGGTGGTGAAATATGAGATTCTCTGTTGAATTGAACTGTAACTGAACTGATTCAGAGTTGCTTTGAACCTGTTCTCCAGGCATGGTTCTTTGAATCAAATGGTGGTGAAATTTAAGATTCCATGATGAATCAGGCTGTAATTGAATCAGCTCACTGGGACAGAGATTTACACCCCTAGTTTGGCTTGGATTATCCAAATGAAGGGCCTGGTCTGAGAACTCTGGTTCTCAGTGGCTTGAGTGAGAATGTGCTGATGAGCTTTAAGCCCTGAGAGAGTGGAGCTGAGAGCAGATGCTGTGATACCTAGGGAGCATCGTTAGCCTAATCATGCGAGCTCATACCGGCAGCCTTGTTAATTACCTCTGCCCACTGAACGTGTGTGTGTATGTGTGTGTGTGTGTGTGTGTGTGAGACAGAGAGAGGCATGTGGATATCAGCACATTCGGCCACATGCAGTCTTTGGCAGAGATATGTGATTCCATGTCCACTTTGACCCCGCAGGTGCCTCAGGATGAGTGGGGAGGTGGCTTCCCGCTGGGGAAGGATGAGGATATCCCGTGCAGACGCATGCGCAGCGGCAGCTATGTCAAAGCCATGGCTGAAGATGACAGCGGAGACTCGGACGGAAGCCCCAAGCCCTCGCCCAAGATGCAGGCGCGAAGGGCCAGCTACCTCAAGGCAACCCAGCCATCGCTTACTGAGATGACCACGCTGAAGTAAGAGCCCTTAAGTGTTTTAGTGCTTAGCAAAAGAGAGCGGGGTATTTCAGAGTCAGATTTAAAATCTAGGACAAAGTCTTTGGTCCAGGAGCGATAATATAAACTCCTAAATGGACCTTAAATGATCCTTCATTGCTCCAGAGAATGTCTAAAGCTCAGGACCTTTATACACCCCTAGCCAAGACATTACATGCTTTTCTATAATGATTATACAAGTCACTATATTTTTGCCCATGGTGCACCTTAAAGCAGTTAAATTCACTCATTTTAAGGGCTTTCTACAAATATTTGAATGTAATGTGTAAAAAAAAAGGAGATTTCATGATGAATGATCAGCTCACTATTGATGCCTCATTGCTGATAATGCATTAAGCTTTGGACCTGTCAATATTATGCAAATGAGATTATGTTAACTGGTCCTCACAAGATTTAGTGTCTTGCTGTGGGTCAGGAGGATAATCTTTTAAGACAGTGCTTCTCTTTCTGACCCTTCTCTGCCTGGGCCTGGTGTCTTATTTATACGGGTCATGCAGGCTTACTAGCTGCTGAGTAATTAACCTAACAGCTAATGCAGTCATAACTGTGCTAATCACCGAACAGTGGTGGCTAACCACATGCCCAAAAGGAAATAAATTATAATAATTTAGGGTATTTGTTTATTTGCTTGCATATTTGTTTACTTTTCTTTAAAGTGGTCTCCTACAGTGTTTCACTAGGTGTTGCTTTTGGGAATGCTAACGCAAGGCTAATGCAGCAATGTCTTTTTCTATAGCAATTGGATTTTTTATTTATGTTATGGTAATTGTACGGTGGGACTGCATAAAGAACTGAAAAAGATTCTGTACTCCAATCTTAGACACAGGAACACAGGATGAAGATATGGGACGCTAGCTAGCTAGTTAGCCTATAAGCAACTGCACTTTTAAAATACTAAAAATGTTTTTTTTTTTCCCAGAACATGTATTGATGATCACTTATATTTCTTAAAATTACCCACACTATTAGACTAGTCTGAACTTGAAATGAGTGCAGACCAATGCCTTATAAAATAATTTGGGATATAATATAATATAATATAATAATCATGTCTACCCATAACTCTTAATAATATTAGCAGGCATCTGTCAGCAAAATGGTTGTCAGTTATTGTACTCCTGCAAGCGTGTTAAGCCACTGACATTATGATGTCACCAGTTAGAACAGATGCAGTGGTTATTAGCGGTGACAAAACCAAGATCTATTAAAATAAGGACATTTTTAAGGAGAGTGTCACAGTGGTGCAGCAGGTAGTGGGTTCGAGTCCTGCTCCAGGTGACTGTCCGTGAGGAGTGTGGTGTGTTCTCCCTGTGTCTGCGTGGGTTTCCTCTGGTTGACTGTCTGTGAGGAGTGTGGTGTGTTCTCCCTGTGTCTGCGTGGGTTTCCTCCGGGTGACTGTCTGTGAGGAGTGTGGTGTGTTCTCCCTGTGTCTGTGTGGGTTTCCTCTGGGTGACTGTCTGTGAGGAGTGTGGTGTGTTCTCCCTGTGTCTGCGTGGGTTTCCTCCGGGTGACTGTCTGTGAGGAGTGTGGTGTGTTCTCCCTGTGTCTGTGTGGGTTTCCTCTGGGTGACTGTCTGTGAGGAGTGTGGTGTGTTCTCCCTGTGTCTGCGTGGGTTTCCTCCAGGTGACTGTCTGTGAGGAGTGTGGTGTGTTCTCCCTGTGTCTGTGTGGGTTTCCTCCGGGTGACTGTCTGTGAGGAGTGTGGTGTGTTCTCCCTGTGTCTGCGTGGGTTTCCTCTGGGTGACTGTCTGTGAGGATTGTGGTGTGTTCTCCCTGTGTCTGCGTGGGTTTCCTCCGGGTGACTGTCTGTGAGGAGTGTGGTGTGTTCTCCCTGTGTCTGTGTGGGTTTCCTCTGGTTGACTGTCTGTGAGGAGTGTGGTGTGTTCTTCCTGTGTCTGCGTGGGTTTCTTCTGGGTGCTCCAGCTTCCTCCAAAAGTCCAAAAACACAGGTTGGTAGGTGGATTGGCTACTCAAAAAGTGTCCGTAGGTGTGAGTGAATGTGTGTGTGTTGCCCTGGGAAGAACCCCCCTCCAGGGTTTATTCCCACCTTGCGCCCAATATTCCAGGTAGGCTCTGGACCCACCGCGACCCTGAACTGGATAAGCGCTTATAGATAATGAATGAATCAACATTTTAAGGAAGAATTCTTAATAAGGCCTGCAAAGGACTGGCGCCGCCCCTACAGGGTGTGTTCCTGCCTTGCGCCAAATGATCCTGGGTAGGCTTTTTTTTTTTCAGGTGTTTTTAATATTTGTAAGTCTTTTGAGCGTGCCAGATTTTCTTAATAATGCATGATTATCTCCAGATGGCCTGTGACAGCACTGTGATATGAGCAGTGTAAGATTGTATCTGTTATACAGAGACATTGAGGCTTTAGGCATGTTTCCCTCGATTTGCCTGGATATGGGTTTGAGTCTCCACGGTAACGCAGCCAGCCAGGAGCATACACACACACACACACACACACACACACACACATAATTAAGAGAACCATATGAGTAATTACTCTTAATTAGCCATTATTGTCGATGGCTCCGTTAAATTTGCTGCATTGACATTATAAAACACGTTTTCACACATGTTTGACACAGGAGGTGCAGGTAAAGAGCTTTCAGGATCCTCACTAGTAGAGATTGATGTAACATTGATTTTTTTTTCTTCTCCTCATCCGCCGCAGTTATATTTAGACATGGTAATGTGTGACCCGTACATACAGATCTTTGTTTAATGAGAGCAGAGCACTGAAACACATGCTGTTATGGGGGTGGTGTCCAGACCTGCGACTAAGGCAATTTGGGATCGTCATGGCGACAGACATGCGCTGTAGCCAGCTCTTTGAGACTGGTTTTCTTGGTCTAAGGTCAGAAAATCCTCATACATAAGTTCTTTTTCATAACAAACTTTATCTGAAACGACATTTTTACAGCCTTTATGTATTTTCTCTTTGTTTATGCAGCATACAGACAAACAGTGGCTGTATATACGCTGTAAACTGAGAGTGCCCTCTGCTCTTGCTTGGAAAATATGAGACGTCAGTTCTCGACACTTTGGGAATATAGAGGGGTTTATGGATATGCGGATTTGGAATTGGTTAGGACCCCCACACAGGACCAGCACAGAGCAGGTGGATCATTCTCATTGCTGCAGTGACACTAACATGGTGGAGGTTAGTCTGTATTGCCCTGGTATGAGTGGATCTGACACAGCAGTGCAGCTCGAGTTTTTTAAAAGCTGTACCCACTCTGTTAGACACGCCTACCTCGTTTGTCCACTTCGTAGATGTAAAGTCAGAGACAGAAGCTCGTCTGCTGCTGCACAGTTTGTGTTGGTCGTCATCTAGTCCTTCATCAACAGGACGCAGCCCATAGGACCCTGTTGTGCGGGTGTTGTTTTTGGTCGGTGGGCTATTCTCAGTCAAGCAGTAGTCATTAAGACTACTATAAGTATATAATTATCATTACATACGGCTTTTACAGCTTTTAGGTTTTATAAGTAAATACAGATTGTTTGATGATTAGAAGTATATTGGAGGCTGTGATTAGGAACTTGAGCGTCTGCAGGTTTTGATATCCCCAGGAGGTCCTGGAACCAGATCCCCGTGGCTTCAGAGGGCCGAGCGTCTGCAGCAGTGTGATAGTTGTAGCTGTCCGTGTTCTGCAACCCTTTTATGTCCTTTTATGTAGCCGTAGAACACAGCGTCTCTGTCGTTAGGCAGTATTTTAGTAATGGGATCAGATATCACAGAGGACACATTGATTTGATGATTAAACACTCGTCGCTGAGTTATGAGTAATACTTCCCCGTAGCAGGCAGTGTATGATGCATTGTAGGTCATTAAAAACAGCTGGTGAGGTAACAGTGAGGAAGCAGCCAATCAGGCAAGAAGGGCTCCTCCAGAACTGGCCAATCAGAAGAAAGGGCTACATATTTGTGTCCTTATTTTGCCAGATAATCAAACCCCACCAAGTTCTACCAGAATCTGCATCTGGAACAAATTCAGTGATGATGACGTCTGGGCTCGGGGTGTACCTTTGAAGCTCTCTCTCTCTCCATTTTCTCTAACAACAACTGTCTCTCCATCTCTCTCACACTCTCTCTCTCTCTCTCTCTCACACACACACACTCACTCACTCTCTCTTTCTCCCACTCTCTCACTCTCTCCATTTTCTCTAACATCTCTCTCTCTTTCTCTCTCTCTCACTTGCTCTCCATTTTCTCTAACAACAACTCTCTCTCTCTCTCTCTCTCTCTCTCTCTCTCTCTCTCTTTCTTTCTGATACTGATCTGCTGCTGATGCTACATTTGAATGCAGGGTGTCCACCTGTCAGCTGTGTGTGTGTGTGTGTGTGTGTGTGTGTGTGAGAGAGAGAGAGAGAGAGAGAGAGAGAGAAAGAGTGTATGTGTGTAACTGTGTGGGTGGCCTTAAATGAGTTTAGCTGTTTCTTCTTAGCCTGTCTGTAGCCATATCTTGCCAGAGTCTCAGTCTCTCTCTCTCTCTCTCTCTCTCTCTCTCTCTCTCTCTCTCTCTCTCTCTCTCTCTCTATTTAAAGGCCTGTGTACGTAATGCAGGCGTGGACTGTTTAGCTTTTGATGTGTGAATGTGTTTTTGTGAGCCCCCAGCCCCCGCAGGACTGATGCAGTGACACTGACACACACTGTGCATGTGTAGACAGATAGGAGAGTACACTCCTCCACCGCCTTCCGGCAAATTCTCAACACCACCCCCTCTGCCTTCTTTCCACTTGGGGGTTTCACAGCTTCTGATGGCGATGAAGTTAAAGAATTGCTTTCAAGCATCTATCTGATGAAGTTTCTGTGCGCTCCCCCACCTCCCCTCCCCAACCTCACTCCTTCACTTCACCCCCTCCTCCCAGACCATCTCAACAGGAGCTGTAGCTTTAGGCCAGAATCCCAGGCTTTGTAAATGTTATGCGCATCTATTGGTTGCATCAGATTGTTGGTGCATTGTGAATCACTTTAATGCATTTTGTTGTGTGATCGCCAATTCTCCAGTTGCTGGAATAAAAGGGCCTTTCTAGCATTCACTTTTAAATATCCTGACTCACAGTAGACGGCAAAGGAGTAGGGCATCGAAACAACTCTTCACAGTTTTCCCCAAATCCCAAATGCAGTCGACCAGCACAGAACAAGATAGTTTGACAAAATGTCTCTCTCTCTCTCTCTCTCACTCTGCAGTATCTCCACAGAGCATTCTCCGAAGCTGCAGATCCGGAGCCACTCGTACCTGCGAGCGGTGAGTGAAGTGTCCATCAATCGCAGCATGGAAAACCTGGACCCCAAAGCCCTCCTCGCCTCGCCTCAGTACCGCTCACGCAACGAGAGTTACATGAGGGCTATGAGCACCATCAGCCAGGTTTGTGCCCCCCCCCCCCCCCCCCCCCGACCAAGCAGAGGGGGGAGGAAGGTCAGAAACCAGTCCAAACCGGTCCAAATACAAACACACACCTGTCTGGACTGGTCCAAATGTGTCTGAGTCCAGAGTCATGTCAGAACCATATAACCAGCGATTCATCCACTGACCTGATGAATTTGAGCCATCACCCATAATCAGTATATATATATGTGTGTGTGTGTGTGTGTGTGTGTGTGTAACTAACAAAAAAGGCATATCCACCATTCCGCCATTTCAACAGTGTTTATGTGACGGAGGGATAGAGAACTTGCTTTAAATTCCGTGCCTTAATCAGTGACAATAAAATATGAGAAAGATATGGTAACATAAGCCACATGATGCTAACTTTTAAAGAATCCTTCAGTGTTTTTCAGCCTACTCTCAATCTGCAACCTCTCAAGCAGAGGGTAAATTAGTGTGAACCAAAAATACAGGCTTGAGTCACTTTATGGGGCAAATGTGTTTAAAGAAGTGAGGGAGATACACTCATTGACAAAACTGCAGCAAGGAGTGGTTTTGGCATTGAATGAAATTTAATGAAAGAATATGTTTATTGGGGAAGGGGGGGGGGGTCAATTGAAAGGAGGCTTTGGCCCATGTTGGGCTGCTTCTAGCCTGGATACAAAATGAGATTTGGCTGGGCATGTGGTGTATAGAAGCTCCGTATGTAATCTTGCAGCACATTTACTCACAGATGTTGCAGCTGAGCCTGTTGATCCTGCACACTCCTAGGTTTCCCATAAATGTTTGATTGCTGATAAGTCTGATGAGGGGCCAGTCAAAGGAAGTGTTGGCTAGCAGTGGGCTAGCACTTATGCTAAATGGTGAAATACCTACTTAACTGTCAGCTAATATAGATGAAGTTTTAGTTACAGATTATCTCTTTTAAATTTATTGAAACCTCACCTAGATTAGGTAGCTAGCTTGTTAGCATACATGCTATACAGACCATTTCAAGTTCTGCCACATTCAGTGACTGTATTTACTGCCTGTAGCACTTCTGTACTGTCCTTCAGACATGACATTTTTAATAATGAAAGAATTAAATCTGGACAGATTTTTAGTAAATGGTTTACTTTTCTAACGTGTAGCATGCAACAACAGCTAACAACAATGACTAAAAAAATGATCTGCCTGAGACTCAGCACTCATCTTTCACTCCAGAAATTCTAATAAGAATCCTCCATGAACTATAATTTTGAGGATTCGTTTTGCTTCTAAACACATAGCATAGCATGTTTTAACACCAGCTTATCGCTTTCTATTTTTTTACATATACAGGGACATTATTATTATTATTATTGTTATTATTATTATTGATAGCAATTGAAATGATGCCACAGATGCAGCAGGAAGTGAGTGGATTAAAAACTGCTGGAGTGCTCACTGAAATGACTCGGATGGATTAATATAAGAAAATGCATCTTAATGAACCTTTACAACTTATTCTTCACATTTCTGAGATACAAACAGTATTTTAAAATATTTTGAAGGTGATCTACCTCAGACCTTCCAGACAATATTAATAAAAGACGCATAGTCCCTCAAGCTCTCCAGTGTGATTGGGTTGGTTCTCTTTTAAGCTCAATTTAGGCCCTGCCCCCACATTAGCCCACCCTCCTCTTACTCTGGCAAACAAAGTGCATTGAGTTTACCTGATTAAAATGTGCCCATCCTTTACTCATGAATCAAATAAATTGCATCAGCTGAATTAAACTTATGTAAACTGATGAGAATCAGAAAGAGTCAGAATTGTATTGATTTAATAGCATTTATTCATATGCAATTGACGAATGCTTTTCAGTGCACTGTGTGCCAGATTTCCTCCGCAATCCCCATCTATCCCTCCATCACCACTGCTGTCCTGCTGTCCCACTGTCCTCTATACTCTCTTTCTCTCTCTCTCTCTCTCTCTCTCTCTCTCTCCTTCCTACACATGGGCTTCATTCCAGTACAGAGAAACACAATACCTACGCACTTTCAAAAACTATCCAGACACCCCTCTAAATAAGTGATTTTAGCTACAGTTATGTGCACCCATTTATGATGCAGGTGCTTAATTGTGCTTACACAGTGTGTATAATCTTCTATGCCCTTGTACATAAAGCTCACAATGCCAAGGGTCAGCTAGAGGGGTATAAAGCCTCCCAGCATTGAATTGTGGTGCAGTGAAACTGGGCCATACCTGACCTCAGTGATATCACTTCATTAATCATTGGATAAGCAGGTGTCTACAAATTTTGGAGCTGGATGGAGCTTATGAGTCATTCTCAGTGCGTAATGGAATAGCCAGCAGTGTCTTGTCAGTCTGTGTGCTGTGTTAGTCAAAATGTCAGTGTTCCACCTTGTGTTGTGACCTGCACGGACACCACATCGTCTTAATGCTGTTCTTTACGAAGGACCCCACTCCCCATGTCTTCCTGTCTCTCTTTCAGTCCCTTGCCCGCTCTCTGTCTCTGATTAAAGCTCCTGAGCAGAATAGTCATTTACTGGTGTCCTCTCTGCGTCCCAAACATCCCCCTGACCTACCCTCTCCTCTCCTCTGCTGAAGGTGAGTGAAGTGGAGGTGAACGGCCAGATAGAAGCTGTGTGTGAGAGTGTGTTCAGTGAGATGGAGTCTCAGGCTGTGGATGCTCTGGACTTGCCGGTTCCCGGATGTTTTCGGATGAGGAGTCACAGTTACGTCCGAGCGATTGACCAGGGCTGCTCTCAGGACGATGACGGACCACTACTGCCTGCATCACCACCACGGACCACCACCACAGTCAGGACCATACAGAGCAGCACAGGTCAGCCTGAATGTTAATACCCACACACCAACTAACACAGACGCCTTTCACAGACAGTGCAGGGTTTGCATAAGTTAGTTTCCTCTTGGAATTGTAGATTCTGGTCGTGTTGTCCGTCAATGGTCCGTCAATTATTTAGCTTAATATTGTTAGCTTTATTTAGATGTTAATAAGTGAATAATTCCAAGCAGCCTTAACTAAACCATGGCTACTAAGCTGTCTTGAAAGTGCATACACCAGCCCTCAATTCTGTATTTTCTGTGCCGGCTCTATGTAAACACTGTATTTATGACAGAATACACACATTTGTGAATGGGGAAGCTTTGATGGCAAATAATGAAGAGATGGATTAATATAAAGCAAAAAGACCTGCAGGGGGCTACACAAGCTGAATTACTACTGTTGAATATGTTGAAGACCAATAAAAAGAATCCACAGGGAACATATCTGCTGAGGACATGTGCTTATTCCCACTTGGAAAAACAACTTTTGCATGCGACTGTATTTTCAGAAATATAAATGACCACAATTAATCCCTTCAAGAGCCTCTAAAGTAACCATTCAGTCCTGTTTGTCTCCTTGTCGCTGAGATTGTCTATTGGACAATTTAGAGAAGCAGGGCTTTATAGTCGCATCTTCATTAATGATTTACCAGGGGCTAAACAGCATGCTCTCTAAAAGCTAATAAGCTCTGGTGTGGCAGGGAAGCGTGCGGCAGTGTTGATGTGTTTTTTGGAGATGCCGGGTGTAATCTGCAGTGTTAGGAGGACCCTGCTGGGGCTCGGAGCCGAGTGCTGATAACTCTGGAGGTGGAGGCTCTGGAAGGAGGCAGATCGCAGGTGCCGGAGCATTAGCGCGGGAAGCTCCATTAACTCAGCGCTGGAGGGGTGCAGAACATTCCCCCGGTGCGTTATCTAACACAACACGCCCAACTCTCACAGCATTTTCCTTTTCCACATAACACCACTCTCTTGCACTAGCGCTAAAAACGAGACTGCTGGAGGAGATCAATACTCATTCCTCGACAAGGTTACCCTCAGTACGCCTCACAAGGATGCGGCTGATTGGAGGTTTATTAGCGGCGGGGTGGTAACAACAGCAGTATTGGCTGCTGCTGATTGAAGGAATTGAAGGAATTTGGGTTTAAATGGATCATTCGGGGGAATGTGTGAATACACTATGGCATTCGGAAATCAAGAGAGCGAATTCCTTGCTGTTAAGTGGATAATCGACGGCGCCTAGTGTTAACCAGGATATCATCTGAAAAATGTAGACGTGTGTTTTGTATTGCACAATGACATTCGACCTCTACTTTTAAGCCATTTGTGCCAGTGAATACAAGCATATTCTATGCTGCACTAGAGGCAGCGAGCACATACAAACAGAGCGACAGGTGGCCATCGCAATGCTCCATGATCAGGCCATAACCATATAACATAACAAGGCTCATCACCCGTACACATTCCATTCAACTTACGCTCACGGGAACTTCAGTCTGTAACTGGGAGGCCCTGTGAGCGCGGTTATTGTCTACGCGTGGGTCTCCCATTCACACAGCAATGCCATTGTAAACAGTGTTTGAAAATGTAGCGTTCTTAAAAACTCTGTTGTTGGTTTGGTTGTGTTCACGGGCAAAACTGGACTTTTGGAAAATGCTGCCCCCACACTGTGACCTGCGCAGCGCTGTTTACATTAAAAGAGTGTGTTCAGGACCTCGTGATGTTGTATCTCAGGAACGTGTGTGTGTGAAAGAGAGAGAAACTCCCTGCTGCAGAACGTTCTGCTGCAGGTTCCACGGTGTTCTCACGTCAGTTTCACATTAAACAATTGCTTTTATCAGAAACTTCACGAGGAAACGAGAGAAGGAGAGGAAGGATTGGAGAGTGTAAGAAGCAGGGAAATGCAGACAGGTTATGTGAATGTTTCATGATGCTTTTGGGGTTTGGAAGGAAACACGGGCTCTTCGTCTGGTCCGGAGTTTTCCAGGCCAGCGTGAGGCTGTTTGAACCTTGGATCTGAGGACACTGCTGTCACACTCAGTAGCTTGAAGTTAACCATGGTGCCGTTAGCTGGTTTCTTCAGATGTGATCTGTGTGTGTGTGTGTGTGTGTGTGCCAGGAATATATCACGTTGTGGGGACCAGTAAATCATTATATTTTAATGTGAAGACATGATTTAAGTTGTGATTCATGATGACACTGTTAAAACTGGGAAGTGCTTTTCGATGGTAGATGCACACTTCAAGTGCCTTGAGTGTAGGGAAAGTAGAGGAGGGGGCCACTGCTGCTTGGAGGAAGGAAGTGAATCAGAGGGCCCCACAGACCACTGGACCCCAGCTCTGGCAGCAGACAGTGGCGAGAAGTCAAGGAGTGCGTGGTTAGGCCCAGCAGCAGCTCACCTACAGCTTGCTACCGGACTCTGGGGCTCATTGCACGCTCCACCTGCTGCTCCTCATCTTCAGCACACTGCTCACACAGCCACAGCTAGGGCCCTGTGGTCCCATTTCTGACAATGGAGGAGAAACAACGTGTGGGGCCTATGCCACACAACACTTTCTAGGAGCTGATTCTCTGGCCTAGGTGTAAAAGTGTGATAATACTAATATTGACGGCTCTCGCCTCCCTGCGTCACTGTCTACACCCCACCCCTGCACACGCTCAGCCTGCACCCCCTAACGTTCATATTTCACACCGTCAAAGGGGGCTTCATTCCATTCATTTCAAGGCTTTACGTAAATGTATGGAGTCTACACAGTCTAAGACCTAAGACCCAGATATTTTCCAGTCCCTGAAGAGCCCAGACAGAAAAATACAGTCAGATTCTACATCTCGCAGTGTTTAAATAAGGAGATACATGGCTAACCCTCATGTTTTCTTCCCCTTGTTAAAGAATAGCAGGCCTTGATGGAATACAGCAAGCACATTCTCTGGAGTTAACCTTCAAAAACCTTGAAACCTTCGAAACCATAATGGAAGCACTCCAGTTAAATTGTGGATGTCATGCGGATCACACGCACACCGTCAAACGCATGCCATCTACACACATTGCAGTCAAGGTGGTTGTACCATTATTACATCCCTCCAGTGATGAACTAAATGCCAAAGGTGGAGAAAGATGGTGAGTCACCGAGCGGATGGGATGCACTTGTGGTTAATTGTGTTTGTGCATTGAGCTTTGAAAGACTTGTCTCTGAAGTAGTGCCTTTATCAGCCCATATCCACCGTCTGTATCAGTTTAGCAGCCTTTATACTGAGGATAGGGGGGGTGTTCTGGTCATTTATATGTAGTTTCTTTAGCTTTTGTGCACCTCATCCATCAATAAATGGCCTGGGATTTTCCTCCACATCTGATTTTGCTTTCGGAGAGAGATAGGGACCGAGATAAGGGCTGTTTTGCCTGTCTGCCATCGCCGTCTGCCAAAGGCACAGGAGCCAGACGCTGTGGGATTGATAGATAGAGTCCCTTTCCATTGGCTGCATCCCAATTTAGAAAAAAAAAGGAGCTCTCAGTCTCTTCCATTGGTTGCATCCATTTGGGATGATCCATGTCGTAGAAAGAAAGGTTTACTGGATATTACCTGTGACCTGTTACTCCACCTGTGACTGTCTTGGAGTAAATCTCCATTTGTGTCTCTTTAATATTTGAAAACGTACCCTTTATATTAATTTTAAATTAAATGAAGGGTCCAAATTAAGAAACCTTTAAATTCACCTTTAAATTAGTCAGTTTGGAGACTTGGTCGTGTCCTGACAGTGACAATGTGGTCAGTTTTGACAGACGATGATTTTAATGCTTTTTAAAAAAGAAAATAAAATAAATAATAATAAAAAAGAGTAGAAATATTAGGCAAGGGGCAGATGCCTAAGAAATGTTTAGGAGCCTTTAGGGGTCATCACAAAATTACTTGGAGTTTATGAGTTGTGTGTGTGTGTGTGTGTGTGTGTGTGTGTATGCAACCATCCCGCTGTGATGCAGCTGCCTGCACCACACACACCAACTCTGATGAATTATGTGATGGTTGATGGAGGAAGCTGTCAGGACTGACTTTGAGAAAACTGCCACACACACACACACACACACACACACACACACACACAAACACTTTGTCTCCCTCTCCAGAACACCACTGTGTTCCCAGTCGAACAGAGTCTCGCCATCTGCCTCTGAAACAGCCGACAGCTCTACACACAAACCAGAGCTCCAAGCCTTTGAAAAGGGTCAAAGAGGCATTTGTATGTAATCTCTATAGAAAAGCATGCAATTAAATGATGTGCTCTGAACACGCCCAGTGCCAGTCACAGGATAGACAAGTATAGAGCCCACAGCTATCACCTGTGAAGAAGGGGAACTGTGTTCTGTTCTATTCAGGAAGAACCAGAGTGGCACTTGTGGTCCAGACCTAAGCATCTAGCATCTGTACCTGACTCTCACAAATGTGTGTTATGGCTAAGCATCTTTAAATGCACACAGAGATATTCA
This sequence comes from Hoplias malabaricus, assembly GCF_029633855.1. NCBI lineage: Eukaryota > Metazoa > Chordata > Actinopteri > Characiformes > Erythrinidae > Hoplias > Hoplias malabaricus. The sequence goes on along the minus strand of NW_027101171.1, from coordinate 1,945 downwards.
GGCATCAAGTCTAAACCGTCTTAAACTCAATGGGCTTGTTTCCCAGACAGGGATTAGTCCTAGTCCTCAACTAAACAGTATTTTGAAATGTGAGTTTCCACTGAAAGATGGATGTAGTCCAGGACTAGGCTTAATTCCAGTCTGGGGAAACTCCCCAAAGTTTTCTGTATCCACACCTGGGTATTTGAGGAAGTGCTTCTACACAGAACGGGCCCTGTATTAGGAACACCTGCGGCACTGCTGTGTCTGATCCACTCAAACCAGTGTCACTGACCCACCCCAATCATACCTCCTCTGTGGCGGTCCTCTGGGGGTCCTGACCGTTGAAGTGCAGGGTGAAATGGGCCCTGACAGTATGAAGTGATACTGGTAGAGTGTGTTTTTGGCACTGTTCCTTCATAATTCCTTTCCAAGTCTTCCATTTGTGCTACAGTTCATCCACAGGGGGGCAGCGATGAGCCGCTCGCTGATGAGATTTCAGACTCAGTAAATGAAAGCATCCATATGCATTTGCCTGCGCCCGAGCTCCATGATTTTCACATTAGCGAGCTCTGAATGAACATAATGAGCAATTTCTCCGCTCAGTGGCAGTATGGTCTCCGTCTGGAGAAGGACAGAGTGTCCATTATCTCCTCTGGCACCGGAGTCTTGATTCCTCTGCGGCAAGGGAATGTAGACTCAATCATTTGGAGTCTCTTTTGCCCAGCGCCACTGCCTCTAGAAGCGTGTTTTTTATGCTGTCTCTCTGCAGTTATGAGTTATTGAGAATGAGCCCTAAGGTGTGGAAGCCGAATAACAGCCTCACAAATCAGATCTGTTTGGGATTGCTTTGCATTCGTTTCTGGGGGCACAGGCGTCAAGAGATTTAGTCAAAAATGCATGTCAACTGACCAGTGTTTTAAATCAGATCTCTATAAACTGTCTTGGATACTGTGGTCAGAGCCTCCAGTCCGGCGCAGTTCACACAGTGCACACTCAATAGCCCCGTTGATTAACCGAGGAGTCGAGTCAACAGGCGGTGAGTGGATCTACAAATACAAGATGGAAAAACATGGAGGGTTTGCATGTCAAAATAAAAGTCCCTGGTACTTTTCTCTGTAAAGTTAGCATAACCTTTTAAGGGAATCCAATAAACCTATTGGCACGTGTTTATATATTTGGAAATAAGAAGTACCCAGTTATTGTAAAGCAGTAAAAACTATGTATAAACAGTTTAATTAAATGTTAAAATCCAGGCTTACAGTTTACGTACGCATTGCTGTAATAAGGTGGCGATCTCACTGAGTTTACGATAGTTTGCTGTCGTAGTGGAAATGAATCAGGAAGTCCATCCAGAACTTCCCAACGGTGTTGTCCGCTGTTATTCCGTGTGATCCATTCAGGCCGCTCGGTTCAGGGCTGATGAGATGAGAACACACAAAGCAGTCCCCACAAAACACACCTTTTACACCACTCCACTGTTAAACTTTAATCAAATAAGCTCATCTTCACTTCAGCAATCGCTTCTAATGACAGTCAGATATGTCCTTCACCAGGGGCACACAAACAGAACAATCCACAGGTAAGTGTGTGTTACTGGAGTGTTTTGACCCTTCTGGAGTGTGTGATATCTTGCCAGGGCGTGTTACTGCCTTGTGGCCAGTGATTTCGTGTAGGAATCCGGACCCACAGCATCTTTGATCAGGGCGCATTTACTGAAGATGAATGAAGGGTAGAGAATGGTAATGTACTACTCCAAACGTTTTGGGACATTTCTGTTGGTGCATTTCTCACAAAGCGTTGACACTGTGTAAAGTGCAGTTGGTGTTTTCAGATGGTGTAAAAAAAAAGAATTGCAGGTTTTTGTGTTGACACAGTGACGATACACAATTAACGCTGTAGTGGGAGGTGAGAATGTGATCTGGACTGTACAGGACGAGCAGAGAGAGGGATGTTTTCATCGGCA
>NW_027101170.1:177131-207584 GCF_029633855.1 Hoplias malabaricus | reverse complement strand
TCGTTGGTGTCTAAAACAATAAAAGCGGTCCAGTCTGGCCAGCGAGAGCATGTTATCTTTACTGTGGGCCCATGTGTACTGTCTTTGTTGATCATGGAAACTTCTCCAGACATCACACAACTCATGGGCCTCCAGCATCTCGCAAAGACGCTTCCGTGAAGCCGCGTGAGGTTCGCCATGATTCCGGTCTGTTCTGTGTGCTGTACAGTTAAAATCTCCACCCAAGACTAAAAACTCTGTGGAGTCACAACTTTTTAAAAGAGAGCTCAGTGCGTCTAAAAACAGTAACCTCTCAGCTCCTAGTGTTGGAGCATAGACGCAGATAAAAACAAAAGTGTCTTCTTCAAAGACAGCCCTCACTTTTAAAAGTCGTCCCTTTAAAACTTCCTCCACTGTATAAGAGACCGGAATAAAAGACTGTGAGAAAAGGAGTGCCACCCCACCGCTAAGGGATGAGTTGTGGCTTAGAACAGCGAGCCCACTCCACTCCTTCGCCCACTCAGCAGCATTTTCCTCATCACTGTGGGTTTCCTGCACAAAGACAACATCGATACGTTTGTGCTTAACCAGCTCATAAAACTTTGCCCTTTTCTCACAGTCCCTTGCCCCATTAATATTTAAGGTGGCGATTTGAAAACCTTCCATTAAAAAAGGTAAAAAAAAAAGAGGGGACAAAAACAACCAGAGATAAAAGTCCGTTCAGGAGTCGTCTTCACACTGCACTTTGTTCAGTTTGGTCAGTAACTTTTTTAGTCTAAACGTCTCCTGCTCCGTAAAAACCCCCTCCCTCCGCAAGTGTTTGACGTCCCGTATAAACTGTACACTGTCTGGGAAGTGTTCCTCCACCCTCACACCCTTCTGTCCTTTAGTAACTCGTAAAAACTTTCTAATTTCTTCAACAGTGTACAGTTGAGGCCTGTTCTCTTCCTGGGAGCACACAGACCATCCCGAGTCAGAGAGAGAGCCCTCACTGTCCGAGTCTCTGGTCGTCCACTGTCGTCACATCTTGTTTGGCCTGTTTTTTTCCCTTTCCCTGGCCCCTCTTCTTCCTCTTATGAGGAATTTTAAAAACGGACTCAACCTCCATCAGGTTTACTCCTCCAGCCTCCTGTCCTGCTTCTCGGGCTGGAGCCAGTTCAGAACAGCTGTGCTGCACCCCTCCGTCCCTCTCCTCCACGTAAACACCACCAGAGCCCCCCCCACAAGGCCCCGCCGAAGAGAGCCCCACCTCGGCCGACACGGCCTCGGCAGCCACCCTAACAGCAGGCCCCACCAAAGATGACCCTACCACAGCCGACGCGGCCCCAGCAGCCACCCCAGCAGCAGGCCCCGCCGAAGAGGGCTCCACCGCTTCCGACGCGGCCCCGGCAGTCACCCCAACCGCAGGCCCCGCCGAAGAGGCCTCCACCGCGGCCACCGCGGCCCCGGGAGACACCCCACCAGCAGGCCCCGCCGAAGAGGGCTCCACCACGGCCAACGCGGCCCCAGCTTCCACCCCAACAGCAGGCCCCGCCGAAGAGGGCCCCACCACGGCCGACCCGACCCCGGCAGCCACCCCCACAGAGGGCTCCGCCAAAGATGGCTCCACCACAGCCCCGGCAGCCACCCCAACAGAGGGCCCCACTGAAGAGGGCTCCACCACCGCCAGCGCGGCCCCAGCAGCCACCCCAGCAACGTCGGACCCTACGGAAGAGGTCTCCACCACGGCCAACGGGGCCCCGGCAGCCCCCCCAACAGCAGGCCCCGCTGATGAGTGCTCCACCACAACAGCGGACCCCGCCGAAGAGGGCTCCACCACGGCCAACGCGGCCCCGGCAGCCCCCCCAACAGAGGTCCCCGCCGAAGAGCGCTTCGCTGCGGCCAACGCGGCCCCGGCAGCCACCCCAACAGAGGGCCCCCCTGAAAAAGGCTCCACCGTGGCCAGCACGTCCCCGGCAGCCACCCCAACAGCGGACCCCCCCGGTGGTGACATTTTACTGTTCGGGGTCCGTGCAGCCGGCCAAGCAGCAGTCGCAGGGGGGACGACCACCGCAGGCACAGCCACTACAGGCCCCGACCGCTCAGTACCCCCTGTCCCCTCAGTACCTGTATTAACTCGTCCAGGGCAGTCACGAATAAGATGTCCGACCTGTTTACACCCAAAACACTTCATACTATTTTCAGTCGAAGCAAAAACTGTATAAACATAACCATCAACTTTAAACTTCAGGACTAAGTCCAAACTTTCAGCTCCTCCATTCAACACCATGAAAACAGATCTTCTGAAAGACACCAAGTGTTTAAGTAAGGGCGACTTACAGGTTATGAGGATCTTCCTGATCGGGGAGACGAGCTTCCCAAAGCGGGAAAGCTCCTGAGCGATGTGATCATCTTTAATGAAGGGAGGGACGTTGGACAAAATAATCCTTTTGGACGGGGTACTCAGGGGCAGCACAGGCGTGAACTGGTCATTAATAACTAACCCTTTTTCCACCAAAACAGCCGCGAAATCAAAAACAAAACAAACGCGTTGCTCATTTTCGAGATGGAAACCATGTTCTCGTGGCCGACGACATCTACCGCCGCCGTACCACACTCTTCCATACTCGCCCGGCGCTCCACCTTCACCGCGTGCTGGCGGGTCAGACTCTCACACAGCAGGGTGTGGGAGGACGCCATGCTTCCGCCAAACGCCGACAGCAGACTCCCCCACAGGCCCTAGCTCCACAAACACACTACCAAACACACCTCACACACGCACACTCACACAAACTTCAGAAAAATCTGAAAAAAACGCACACGCACAAAAAAATTGGCAAAAAAACGCCAACCGCTCTCAATCACAACGCTCCGCTCACTCCAACGCACACGCTCGCGCATGCGCACAGAGAGAGAGAGAGAGAGAGAGAGAGAGACAGAGAAAGACAGAGACAGAGAGAGAGAGAGAAAGAGAGAGAGGGAATGTGAGAGAGAGAGAGAGACAGAGTGTGAGAGAGAGACAGAGAGAAAGAGACAGATACAGAGAGAGTGAGAGAGAGAGAGAGAGACAGGTACAGAGAGAGTGTGTGTGAGAGAGAGAGACAGATACAGGGAGAAAGCGAGAGAGAGAGAGTGAGAGAGAGACAGAGAGAGTGTGAGAGAGAGAGACAGAGAGAAAGAGACAGATACAGAGAGAGTGAGAGAGAGAGAGAGAGACAGGTACAGAGAGAGTGTGTGTGTGAGAGAGAGAGAGACAGATACAGGGAGAAAGCGAGAGAGAGAGAGAGAGAGAGAGAGAGAGAGAGAGAGTGTGTAATTGCCCATTACCTCAGTAATATTCATATACTCTGTTTGTGTGTGGGGGGTGGGGGTGGGGTCGGGTGTAGGTAAGTGTATGTGTGTGTGTGTGTGTGTGTGTGTGTGTGTGTAGGGGCAGGGGGACACGGGGGGAGAGATCTGTTGTTTTTAGTACGTGTTTTACCTGAGGAAGGATGTCTAAATATGATACGAAAACAAATGATCGCCAGCTCATGCATGACACACAAACACACACACACACACAAACCATTTACTAGGCGATAAGCTCAAGAGCTGAGGAAGAAGGGGTCATGAAGGAAGTATAATGTGTGTATCAGGCACAGAGGTCTCAATGGCGAGATTGATGTTGGTGGTGGTGGTGGTGGTGTGTGTGTGTGTGTGTGCAGGGGGTGCGAGGAGTGGTTGAAACAGGTTAGTGTTTAATAGGCCAAAAATAGACCACCACCTAAACATATCTCCCCCAGAGAGTCTCTGTGGTCAGACACTGACCACACACTCACACCAATGCTTCTGCACTGCTCACGTCCTTCATAATACAAACACTGGTGAGAGCCGAGAAGAAGTGAGGAGAAGAGAAAAGAGTTGAAGAGAAGACAAGAGACTTGAAGAGAAGAAGAGAAGAGAAGAGAGATGAAGAGGAGAAGAGAGAAGAAGAGAAGAGAAGACAAGAGAAGAGAGATGAAGAGGAGAAGAGAAGAGAAGAGAAGAGAATAGTGGAGAAGAGAAGAGAGATGAATAAGAGAAGAGAAGAGAAGAGAAGAGAGATGAAGATGAGAAGAGAAGAGTGGAGAAGAGAAGAGAAGAGAAGACAAGAGAAGAGAAGAGAAGAGAGATGAAGAGGAGAAGAAAAGAGAAGAGAAGAGAAGAGAGATGAAGAAGAGAAGAGAAGAGAAGAGAAGAGAAGTCTGCTGAGACGTCTCTGGCCTTCATCTGCTTAAGGTCATGTAATGTCATGATCTGGAGGATGGGTAGAGATATGTGTGTGTGTGTGTGTGTGTGTGTGTGTGTGTGTGTGTGTGTGTTGCCTGATATTAAGGGGGAAGAGGAGAGAAGACAACGATGACGCTCTGAAGCTTTGTTGTGGTGAAGTGTGTGGAGCTGACACTGGCACTGAAGAAGAGACGATGTCAGCTCATCAGGAAGTGGGAGGGCCCTGTGGGGCCTGCAAATATCCTGTTGTGTGTCTGCAAGACTGTGTATGTGTTTGGGAGACGGTGCGAAAGAGTGTGTGTGTTCGTGTGTGAGAAAGAGAGCGTTATTTCGCCCGTAGCGTGTGTTAGATCATCTTTCGCTTTGCTGAAGAAGGTGAGAAGATTTGTGAGAAGTTAGATGCTTCTGTTATTTGTCAACCACGGACGGATTTTTCCATTTCTTTGGGATTTAATGGAATTTTATTGGAATATTATGGAATTTTATGCAATTTAATGGCACTCCAGAAGACGCTGGATCAGTGTTGGAATGAGTCATGTGAATTACCAGGAGAAAGTGAGTGATACTAGAAGATTCACGGTGGTCACTCAGTAATAATTCTAACCGGAGCAGTAGAAGAGGTCAAGAATTCACACACAGTAGTTTCACCAAACACCGGAGACACCAGAACCATGCCGGTCACATTCGGAGAGCTCAGCACCCTCACCACCCCGCTGTCCGCCGCCCGTTTCTGGGCCCTTCTCTGCGGCTGCATCACCTTCAGCCTGGCCGCCTCGACGCACGAAATCGACGCAGGCACGTTGCACCTGAACACGTTCCGTTTATTCTGCATGACAACCTGGTGCTCCTTCTTCATCCTGACCTTCTTCATTGTGGCCATCAACTTCATCCAGTTTCACAGCCTGCTGCCCTTGTCCTGGAAGAACCTGACCGCGACGGTGGCGGCTCTGGGAATGCTGATGACCATGGCGGCCACTTTTGCGTTCCCTTGGATCTTCACAGAAAACAATCCCACGCCCAGACATTTGACCGCCACCGTGGCCTCCTTCTTGACCTCCTTGGGCTACATGGCGGAGCTGCATCTGATCCGGAGGCAGGACGCTCAGCAGCAGCGAGGCTACATGGCCAGTGTGCCAGGCCTGCTCAAGGTCCTCCAGGTTTTTGGAAGCTGTGTTGCTTTGGTTCTTCTCATGGCCCAAAGTGGCATGGAACTGTGGAGAGTCAGCGTTTCAGCTGTGATCTATAGCCTCTGCTTGGCCGCCTCTTTGGGCACCGTGCTGGTGATGGTGGGGGACTGTGCCGGACGCTGTCCGGTGCCGTTTGATCGGGTTCTGGCCGGGTTCAGCACTCTGGGTGTGCTCTTGTACATGGTGGTCACGGTCATCTGCATCACCGCACTGTTCGGACAACAGAGTGATAGTGCTGTCATGGCTCTGATGTGTGAGGCAGTGGTAGCCAGCGTCACTCTTCTGGCCTTCACCGTGGACATGGCCTACTCCGTCAAAATGCTGTGTGACAGACACTAAATGGACATGAGTGGACAGAGCAAGGTGAACAACAAGGGGGTGGTTTTATAGTTTCTATAGGCAGTTCATTATTAAGAACTGTAGGATAGATTTATTAAAATTACTATCTGTAATACTACTACTACTAATAATAATAATAATATAATTCACTTAACTGTGTGTAATAATTGTGAAATCTTTGACAAAACCAGAGAACACCCTTCATTTATTTCCTTCCAGTTAAGGTGCCTGAAAGTGGACAAAGTATAAGGACAAAGGGAGGTGAAAAAACATTATTATTATTATTATAAGTAATAGTAGTAGTAATGTCTTTCATGTAATTAGAGTAAATAATTGTGAAACACTTTTGCAAAAGGTCCTACATCACCCTTCAGATAAGTCATTCCAGTTTTGTGACTGTCTGTGAGGAGTGTGGTGTGTTCTCTCTGTGTCCGCGTGGGTTTCCTCCGGGTGACTGTCTGTGAGGAGCGTAGTGTGTTCTCCCTGTGTCTGCGTGGGTTTCCTCCGGGTGACTGTCTGTGAGGAGTGTGGTGTGTTCTCTCTGTGTCCGCGTGGGTTTCCTCCGGGTGACTGTCTGTGAGGAGTGTGGTGTGTTCTCTCTGTGTCCGCGTGGGTTTCCTCCGGGTGACTGTCTGTGAGGAGTGTGGTGTGTTCTCCCTGTGTCCGCGTGGGTTTCCTCCGGGTGACTGTCTGTGAGGAGTGTGGTGTGTTCTCTCTGTGTCCGCGTGGGTTTCCTCCGGGTGACTGTCTGTGAGGAGTGTGGTGTGTTCTCCCTGTGTCCGCGTGGGTTTCCTCCGGGTGACTGTCTGTGAGGAGTGTGGTGTGTTCTCTCTGTGTCCGCGTGGGTTTCCTCCGGGTGACTGTCTGTGAGGAGTGTGGTGTGTTCTCCCTGTGTCAGCGTGGGTTTCCTCCGGGTGACTGTCTGTAAGGAGTGTGGTGTGTTCTCTCTGTGTCTGCGTGGGTTTCCTCCGGGTGACTGTCTGTGAGGAGTGTGGTGTGTTCTCTCTGTGTCCGCGTGGGTTTCCTCCGGGTGACTGTCTGTAAGGAGTGTGGTGTGTTCTCTCTGTGTCTGCGTGGGTTTCCTCCGGGTGACTGTCTGTGAGGAGTGTGGTGTGTTCTCTCTGTGTCAGCGTGGGTTTCCTCCGGGTGACTGTCTGTAAGGAGTGTGGTGTGTTCTCTCTGTGTCTGCGTGGGTTTCCTCCGGGTGACTGTCTGTGAGGAGTGTGGTGTGTTCTCCCTGTGTCAGCGTGGGTTTCCTCCGGGTGACTGTCTGTAAGGAGTGTGGTGTGTTCTCTCTGTGTCTGCGTGGGTTTCCTCCGGGTGACTGTCTGTGAGGAGTGTGGTGTGTTCTCTCTGTGTCAGCGTGGGTTTCCTCCGGGTGACTGTCTGTAAGGAGTGTGGTGTGTTCTCTCTGTGTCTGCGTGGGTTTCCTCCGGGTGACTGTCTGTGAGGAGTGTGGTGTGTTCTCTCTGTGTCTGCGTGGGTTTCCTCCGGGTGACTGTCTGTGAGGAGTGTGGTGTGTTCTCCCTGTGTCCGCGTGGGTTTCCTACGGGTGACTGTCTGTGAGGAGTGTGGTGTGTTTTCCGTGTCTGCGTGGGTTTCCTCCGGGTGACTGTCTGTGAGGAGTGTGGTGTGTTCTCTCTGTGTCTGCGTGGGTTTCCTCCGGGTGACTGTCTGTGAGGAGTGTGGTGTGTTCTCTCTGTGTCCGCGTGGGTTTCCTCCGGGTGACTGTCTGTGAGGAGTGTGGTGTGTTTTCCCTGTGTCTGCGTGGGTTTCCTCTGCCTTGCTCCCAGTGATTCCGGGTAGCTTCCGCTGCTGCCCTGAACTGGATAAGGATTACAGATAGTGAATGAGTGAATGAATGTTGTGTCAATGTATTAAAAAATTATATATATAATATAAAAATGAAGCTGCTGCATTCATTCTGAGTTCCATCAGGAAAAAGTGCTGCAGAAGACTGTGATGGGTTTGTTCTGTTCTTGGGGATAATATTGTATCCAAAAGTACGTTTGAGTCTGGGTTTAGATGATTGACAGATGGGGATTTCAGTGTTATATTAATTATATTATTATTATTATTATTATTATTATTATTAATATATATATATATAACATCACAATTAAAGTGTGTAATACTACAAAACATTTACCATAAAGTATGAAAAACCTGAAAAATGATTGTATTTTCATATTTTACACTAATGGCTATAAACTTTTTACATCAAATTTAAAACATCACGACAGTAAACAGTTCTGAGACACTCCTCTCCCCTCACCTGGGGGGATATTAATACAAATGCAAGTTTCAGAAGTTAGTTGCACTTCCTCTTTCTCATGATGCAAGTAAAACCAATCACGTTTAACATTGTTGAGGTTGGGCTCTGAGGCGGCCATTTCGTGCCTCACACGTTCAGCGGCTCAGAGCTTCAGCACTGTGTTATAAGTGACGGAATGACACTTGCTGTTATGGTGGGTGCTAACAGTCACGATGTGGGTCAATGGGAGTTCTCAGAAATGCGTGGGTTAATGTAAAATGTCCCTAATGTGGAGCATGTACCTAGCATCACAGCCAAAGCGTGAAAGGGTTAATGTTGAGTAAGGTGTAATGTGTTTTTTTCACTTTGCAGAATGAAAGCCCTGGAAATAAAGTAGTAAATCTAAACCTAAAGAGTGTCAGCGAGGTTATAATAAGCTCTTATCGATGGTTTGGGCCCTGAACTATTCGTGTGTGGAGCCTGTGGTTTGACTGCACCATTTCTGCAGCATGTTGACGTCACTGAGGAGGATGTGCTCTTTCTGAACCTCCAACACAAAGCAGACAAGGGGTGATAGCTGCAGTTTTTTAAAAAAAACCCTCTGAAGTAGTGGGTGTGCGATATTTAAAAGATGACTGAGGTTAGGGACATGGAGAGGGACTTCCACTAGATGGCAGCACCGCCATTTCCCTGAGACCGGGTCACCAGTCCAGAGCCCAGTTGCAGAGTTGTCTAGGGCGAGTTTTTCAAACCCTGGGTGGCAGTGGGGTGGAGAAATACTAAATAATAAACACATTTTAACAAGCACATGAACATAAGATGCATTGTCTGTGCTGCCACAATCCAGGATTTCTTCCTTTAGCCAGATAAAATAAGCCTGAGATCACATGTGTCTGCACTGAGGGACAGTCCTAGTGGACATCAACGTACACTGGGCTTATCTCGATAACTCCTAAACTGTGGAACAGGCCTCTGTGCCACCAAATACAAGGCTAATATGTGACCATGAACGTCACAGCGAATCCTCCTGGAAGAGTACTCTCAGTCCTTTAGAGTTAAAACCTGATGATGTGGCTTTGGGAGTGAGATTCGTGGATATCTAGACCACTAGGTTCCTGCAGGGCTCTTTAGATCGCAGAGAATCAAGGCCTGCTCATCTGTTACATCTTTGGGGTCGTTTACATGGTGATATCAACCAAACACTATTACGAACACATTCAGGAACCAGTACAGGTCTTTAAAGCAACACTGGGTAAGTATTTTTACCTTAAAATTATAGCTTATAGCCAGTTCTACTCCGGTTTAGCACTGCGGAAGTGGGCAGGAAAGTGTGTGGCCCATTCCCCTGGCTCCAGCTCGATGAAGCTGGTTTGTGACGTGTGGCTGATTAAGCTTGATTAATAGGAGGGTGACTTTGGGTTCACATGCAGTTTACCAGTTTACCAGCTCTGCTGCATGTTTCCTAGAAGTGGCCCACGTTATCTGTGTTATACAATGAATCAGAATCTTCCATTACACAACATGCAAAAAAAAAAAATAAAAAAATCTGTTCTGAAACAATACTCAAACAAGGTGCTTTTCTTAGCAGGCTCCTTAGAAATGTGATGTAAACAGGATGGAGGTATGAGGTGTGAAGTGTGTCGAGTCTGTTTTTTACGAAAGAGGTTACTCCTAAGGAAGAGTCACAGCGGTGAATTGTGAAGTTAAAAAAATCTTTCTGATTTCTGTTTTATCTGGCAACCCATCTCTGACCTCTGACAGTAAACGCCACACGGTCAAAAACATCATCAGATTATAATATGTAGGTGATTCATTATCATGGAATATAATTATTATTCAAAACCCATTTGCCATCCCAGCTAACAGGAAACGTTCCCACAACATTGGCTAACATTACCCAGACGTACTAATACATTTTTAAAGAGAAAACGTTAGCCGCTAACATTAAACGCTTTATTAAAAATGACAAACATCATTAAAACGTTAGCCAACGTTGTGGGAATGTTCCCTGCTAACTGGGATCCAGGTCTGGACCACTACTGGCCCTCTCAGTGCTGTAAAATACTGGTGAAACCAATATGGCCCCCATATTAACCCTGCTATTTTGGCTAAACGTCACAAAACAAAAATATGGCGGTACTGGCTGTTGCAAACTGGACATGAACCAAAGGTGTCCCAGAAAGCAAGGTCTGGCCTCTCAAATGATGTCATTACATGTGGCGAGTAGGCCATGAACATGGGGGAATGTCCTCCACAGTCCATATCAACATATGTTTTGGAGGACTGGCTGTGGGGCATTGTTCACTGAATATTGTGGTAAATATAGTATTCACTTTCATTTAAAAAGACAGTATAAACGTGTCTAAACACTGAGGTTTGTGTACATTAAACGAGCTGGCTGTGAAAACGCCAGCTGCTGCTCCAACACGTGGACGACACGGACCTAATCGATAACAGAGTTGCTGACAGTTGGATGAGGCCGCGCTCGATTAGTGCGGCCTGACCAGAGTCAATCCGTGTTGTTTCTTTTTCGGGAACTGTGAGAGTCAACAGGCGCAGAGAGAGAGAGAGAGAGAGAACACAGGAGGAAAACAGTCCTCTACAGCAACCCCCCTGGAGTTTAACCCCGCTTCCAGCCTCGGACTGCGGCCTCTGGACCTCGGCAGCTCGGTATTTATCCTCGGGTTTGGGTTGAAATGTGTTTATTTCGTAACCTGCTCAGGAAAGAGAGATGAGGAGAGGAGTGAAGCCTTGGTTCTGAAGGAGCTCAGTTTGTGTGGATTTCTGAGCAAACACCTGATTAAACTTAGTCGAAATATATATATTAGTAGTTTGTGATGTTATATTAGTCCTAGTGAGCTTTCCCTTTGAACTCTGGGCTTGTGAATATTGAGTAAAGAGTGGTGAAAGTGGACATGTTTGTGTGTTTATACGTGTATTAAGTGAATGTGGATTACTAACGTTAGTTGTAGCTCAGAAGAAGCTATGTCCAGTTTTTATACAGTGTTTTAACCACTCCCCGCTCATTTTACACGTGTCTTAAAATGTAACTACAAAACGGTACCAGAAATTGTTAAACTAATGTGTGACTCATTACAGTACATTGAACTATATCCACTCAAAGTCATGGTGTGATGTTGTAAATGCGTTAAAGCTGAACGTTATTTGGAAAACTGGCGACCTCTCTGGTGGAAATATGTAATTGCACACACCGCACATGAGAGCCAGTAAACAATTAGCCGTTGATTCAACGTTGAAATAACGTAATAACTGCCGTCTAATCAACGTTCTCTTAAGGTTGAAATGAAAGTTGAAAAGACGTCCAAACACAGACGACTATTAGACGTATTTTGGACGTCCATTGACGTTATTAATTGGTCCCGAAATAAATTACTTGTATAAAACGCGTTTTGGACGTTGATTGGTCACCACTTAACTAACTTATTAAGATGGATGTTGGACGTCCATTGACGTTTAAAATATGTCCTTGACGGACAGACTACTTTTAGACCTATTTTGAACGTCCAGGGACGTTCCTTGTTTACTGGGTTTTGTAACGCGCGTTGTCCATCTCTTTTACCCGAGTGGATTTATATGTTGGAGGAGTATTTACAACGAGTTTATGTTGGAATGATTTGAGTCGGTGCGTGTGATATTAATAACATTGTCCAAATTTTACCTGACAGCTGAGGGTCGAATGACTATTTCAAGCTTTACGGTGCGGCTCAGAGCAGCAGAAAGACATAGACATGTTCGTTTAGCAGAGGTTTCCTTCTTTCTGAGGAAATCTCTTTCCTTTACGTTTTAACAAACAAAAGACTTACATAGTGCAGGTAAATACCCAGTAAACAAGGAACGTCCCTGGACGTTCAAAATAGGTGTAAAAGTAGTCTGTCCGTCAAGGACATATTTTAAACGTCAATGGACGTCCAAAATCCATCTTAATAAGTTAGTTAAGTGGTGACCAATCGATAACGTCAGTGGACGTCCAAAACGCGTTTTATACAAGTCATTTATTTCGGGACCAATTAATAACGTCAATGGACGTCCAAAATACGTCTAATAGTCGTCTGTGTTTGGACGTCTTTTCAACTTTCATTTTCAACCTTAAGAGAAAGTTGATTAGACGGCAGTCATTACGTTATTTCAATGTTGAATCAACGGCTAATTGTTTACTGGCTTTTATGTGCGGTGTGTGCAATTACACATTTCCACCAGAGAGGTCGCCAGTTTTCCAAAAAAAACGTTCACAGTGCAGAGCTCGTCTATTCAATGTCTGTGTTTGGACGTCTTTTCAATTTTCATTTTCAACCTTAAGAGAACGTTGATTAGACGGCAGTTATTACGTTATTTCAACGTTGAATCAACGGCTAAATATTTACTGGGTAATTAATTAAAAACACTATAATTTAGGACTTGTTTGACATAAACAGTATATTTTCTAATATAGAAATACTCTCCAACATTTACAATTTATTTTGTATTATTAACAAAGCACATATTTTCTCTAAAGGTCAGTATATTAGTCACCTATACCCTGTGTAATTATAAACCATTTATAACTTTAAAGGCATCGTGTCCAGAGCTGAGACGGGGATGTGTCAGGTCATGGGTCAGTTTGTTTTAGCGTGTCGGTTGTTAGGTTGGAGGGTGTGTCTGTGTGTAAAGCTTGTTTTAGGTGTTATAAGCCAGTATATCAGTTTACGATATCGGTCTCCACGGCAGGCCAAAGGGGATCTCAATCAAACCCTGACCCGATGCTGAGGAAGGAGAGGAGTGGATGGCAGTGAAAAGTGAAGGTAAGCCTTTTCTGACTTCCACAGAAGCGAATCACACCTGGGTGGAGTTCCACATCAGGGCCGTGTCTGTGCTCAGCGTGGCGTCCTTATCTCTACAGGTCATTTACAAGTCAAAGCACCTCCACCTGCTCAGAACCGTTCTCCTCTAAGCAAATAATTACTGTTCCTGAGCTCAGTGGCACGTGGCAGAGCTGCAGTGAGGTTGTGGGGGTTTTGTAAAAGCTAAAGTGCTTTGGACGTGCTACAGGTGAACCACCGGCGATTCGTCCGTCTCCATGGCGACGGCTCGGGAGCAGAGATGTATTTCATCTTTGACGTCGTGTAGGAAATACCAAGGTTTCGGTGTTGGACGTTTGATGGCTTACGTGGGCGCAGCAGTTTGTGTGAAAACAAATGCAGGTTATTGCTAAGATACAAAGGAGAGGGACAACAACACGCGGCGTTAGTGGTGGGCCATGACGGTCAGTTCTGCTCACACAGTTTGTAGCGTAAGCTGCAGCTGGATGCTCTGCAGCAGTAGCACATGAGGATATAATCAGCAGGCCCAATGCCAAGTGTCTGCCAGACGGGTGTAAATCTCACCAGCACGTGTTTCTGGGATTTCTTTAGGGAATTAATAAATCCATATAATAGTTTTCAATTCATTTCAAAGCCGTTTTCAGTATGTGGCGATGTAACTGACGCCTCGCTGCTGGATGCTTATATTTTGAGGCCGTCTGTGATGTAGCTGTGCTGCTTCAATGGGCAGTAGAACATTACCCAGTTACAGCTTTCTATTTTCGACCTGCAGCAAATGTGGCTCTTTCTGCGAGTGTCACGTTTAATAAAGAAAGGTATCCTCCTCTTCTTGCGCCATGATCAGGATTGTGAAGCTTGTGTGGGTTAGCTGTGGTTCCCTGTGCCTTCGAGTTGCTAGTGAGTTCTGCCTCTTCTCTCTCTCTCTCTCTGTCTCTGTCTTTTACCCCTTAATTGATTTCTATAGCTTTTAAGCCTGTTAATATTGAGTGGTGCTGCTGTACAGGTATCAGATAACAGTCTGAATCCCTGCTCTCTCTCTCTCGCTCTCTCTCGCTCTCTCTCTCTTGCTCTCTCGCTCTCGCTCTCTCGCGCTCTCTCTCTTCGCTCTCTCTCTCTCGCTCTCTCTCTCTTGCTCTCTCGCTCTCTCTCTCGCTCTCTCTCTCTTGCTCTCTCGCTCTCTCTCTCTTGCTCTCTCGCTCTCTCTCGCTCTCTCTCTCTCGCTCTCTCTCGCTCTCTCTCTCTCGCTCTCTCTTTCTCGCTCTCTCTTTCTCGCTCTCTCTTTCTCGCTCTCTCTTTCTCGCTCTCTCTTTCTCGCTCTCTCTCTCTCTCTCTCTCTCTCTCTCTCTCTCTCTTACACATGCAGGTCATCACAATGTCCACCACTGGCTAAAAACCTTTACTGACAGGAATAGAAGTTAAAGAGGATAAAACTGTATTCAGCTTTTTGTTATTTTCTTCTTACGCTGAAATCTGATGAGATCTTGCTCAGAAGCAGTTAGCACAGTGTCCCTCGTTCTCGTGACTAATTCACCAATGACGGCATCGGGCTTTGTGTCAGATCAGCACTGTGTCAGCTAGAGATGGGCGATATGATGATATGATATGATATTATCTTGATGAATTATGTCACTGTGCTACTGTGAATATTTAGAGTTATTAGGCTGTGTTCACATTACGTGCTCCTGGATCCGATACGTGCTCCTAGGTCCGGTACGTGCTCCTAGGTCCGGTACGTGCTCCTAGGTCCGGTACGTGCTCCTGGATCCGATAGGTGCTCCTGGATCCGATAGGTGCTCCTGCATTCGATACGCGCTCCTGGATCCGATACGCGCTCCTGGATCCGATACGCGCTCCTGGATCCGATACGTGTTCGATTCGTGGGCATGTGACATGAGTGTGAACATTCAGATCAGATTTCATGCGCTCTGTGCTGAGGTCATTAGCCAGCACCAGCAACAATTTCAGGCTGTGTCCCAAATGGCATCGTGCTTCCGACATGTGATGAAACTAAGACTTCTGCACCAAAGTAAAGCACTGAATGTCAGAAAAGGAGCCGTGCAGGGTTTGTGTTAGACATATTGCCCAGTTAGAGCTGTTAGTTAAGGACCTACATTGTGCACTACACAGGGCTTAGGGACCCATTTGGGACAGAGCCGCATAAGCAACAGATACAGGTGAGACTTACGTTTATGAATGTGAACCCTCAGGACAGACAAGTCCCATCTGAGCAAAACAAACAAAAAAAAAACCTGCACTGATTAATGAGACTTGTAGTGTGAACGTAGCCACCCAATGTAGTTCTGCTCAGGCGCCTTACCACCCAACCCTGAGTCCAGAGGTCCTGGGTCCAGATCTCCAAATGCACAGGAACAGTGATATCCTGTGATGTGATTTATATTGAACATCTCACGCTCTACAGTAATAAATCCAGTTAAACCCAAGTTGGTCAGTGTCCTGACAAAGTGCACTCTGAGCTCAGAGAAGTCATGATAGTGAAGACTTAGTGCCCACCTTGACGTCAGTGCATTGTCGTGCAGGTTTCTGTTCACTAGATTAACCTGGAATGCAGAGTGTGATTAGGCAGGTTGAGTTCTCTGATTGCTCTGATTGGTGGGAGGTGTTCTGTGGTGTTTGAGATTCAGGTGCGACAGGAATGGGCTGTTTCAGAGCTGATACAAACAATCTGCAGATCCGAGAAGAGCTCTGGGCTTATCAGCAGCAAACTGAAACCTAACAGCTGTGCACTGGAGTTGACCTCACCCCACTGCTATATAACCCTCAAGCTGTGTCCCAATTGCACCACGTAATGCTAAATCTAACTACTGTTTGAGTGTGTAGTGTAGTTACAGTGCACACTTGGACCCATTTGATTTTTGATTACGGTAATGATGGACAGTATTGTCCACAATCCAACAGGAAGTGGAAGGGGAGGAGATTCTCACGTCTGGAAATAATAATGCACTTCAGACAGTGCGCTAGGTGTTAGAGAGAGGGATGTGAAGTGTATATAAATATAAATGGTTTAATTCTCTGACGTACAGTGCACTATTTAATGCAGAAACTATTTTGTGATCTACACTGTGCACTACATAGTGTGGAAGGAGATCTGAGTTTCAGCCATTGAAGAAAAAAAAAAAAAGTGGAATAGCGTTTCAGCTGCAGCTTGGTATGACGTGTGTTGTCATGGCAACAGGTCATCACATCCTGTTAGTACGAAAACAGTGTACTATGTTAATATTTCATGTACCAGCCTGCCAGATTCTTACTATAATGATTAATACACAGTATACACTGCATGGTATAAGTGTGTACTACACAATTGGGACGCAGCCTCAGTTAAAGTTGTGACCTGAACGCAAGGCAGCACACTGTCACAAACTAAACACAACAAAAGCAGTTAGTGCCTGGTTATGAATTGAGGAATTCGAACCGAATTCAAATGTACCTCAAGGGAATTGATTACATTTGTAAATTCTTGTGAAAGTACACCATGAATATTTCACTTCACCTCTTTCCATAATGGCTCAAGTGGCCGAGATATCATCTACTTCTCTCTGTCAACAGGGGGGGTCACCTCTGACTGCTCAAAAACACTTCCCTAAATAAGATTGTATGCTCAATCAGACAAACGCAACGCATCCAACAAGATGGAACGACTGTGTTAAACAGTGGTCAAGGGGCTCTGATTCTCCTCTCGTTTATTTCACATTCCACAGCATGAAGATGCACGCGCCGTGACTCCTCTATCAGCAGAGTCACGTTAGGAGAAACAGCTAAATGTGGCTGTAGGTTTCAATCGTTCTGGAGTTATGGCCACTAGGGGGGCCTGCGGAAGAGGCTGTGTATATGTGCTAATGAGTATCTAGTTACTACCCACCTCTTGCCAGAGAGAGGAAGCGTTATCAAGTGGTTTTTAACTGTCAGAGTCTGACGAGGTTGGTGTTACACAGTCATCACCCACACTTAGTGGTTATCTGAATTATGTGGTTTCAGACCTTTATTTAATTGGATCCAGTGTTTTATAGAAGGATGAAAGTATGGTTGGAGGGTAACAGATCCCCAAATTAATGTGGACATGTGCTGAACAAGGTCGCAGTGTTTGGTTAGTCGTGCTTGAAATGGGACACAACACAGGAAATGAAGATGAATTTGAAGCTCTTTTGAAGCATTACATATGGTCACAGCTGACCCACCTGATGGGCAGGTGATAAGCGTGTACTCTGGACTTTTGGGACGTGGCCTCCTCTTGCTCCGATAATAAAAAACAGAGAGCAGAAACACTGGTCAGTTAGTGCTCAAACAACTACTGTTCTTGCTGTGGGATAAACAGCTGAAGAGGATTGTTTGTGGGCGTGGCCTCTTGGAGTGTGATCAGCTGTAAATGAGATGTGAGGGAGTTTGAATGCGGACCTGCGGGACCTGTTCTGGGGGAAAATAACAAACCTTCAGTTTCCTCATTCATCTCTCATTCCTTTCTCATCAGAAAGAAGGGTGTGATTTTAATCCCTTGTTCAGTGTGTGTTTACATTAATGTGAGAATCAGAAACCCACCAACGTTCACACGGAAATAAAACAGAGACTTTAGAGTCTGTCCAATCACAGCACTGGACCTGCGTTTATGTGAGAGCGCAAATACGAGGTTAAACCCAGCGAAACAGACGCAACGAGCGCCGAGAAATAAGACAAAACCCCTCTCCACTGCTGTGCACTCAGGGTCGGGGTGAACAGCGAGCGGCTCGTTATCATTTAAAGGAACAGTGCGTCCTGAACAGGGGGAGAACACTGCTGTGGGGTTTGGACCAAAGCAGGTCACAGACGGTTTTATTAAGAACCAGGACTGTGTTCCACTGTGGAGAAGAGGAGGAAATATGTTGTCTGATTATCCTGCTGCCTTTAGGAAACCCAGGTCTCTGTGTGTGTCTCTGAGCTGTGGCTGAGTGGCGTTGTGGTCACTATTAAAGCCTCTGTTGTGCTGTTGTGGCGCGACCAGTGTGAGCCGTCTTATCTCTCCGAGCCTGACGGAGGAGGAATGTGGCGTATCTGAAAGGGGGAAGGAGCAGCAAGAAAATGCCGTTGTAGCAGAAGCAGAAAAGTGACTGTGTCAAACTGGACTGTGAGAAAGCTGTTGTTGATGCTTGTGGTATTTGTGCTAAAGGAAGCATCTTGCTTTCTCTTTCTCTCTCTGTCTCTGTCTCTCTTTCTCTTGTTGTGTCTGTCTCATCCTAATTAGGACTACGTCTTTGAGCAAGTGAGCTCCAAAGCACCTGTGAACTCAGAGGTCGGTATAGTATCCTAATTAGGGCTGGGCAGTAATTCGATATCAGTATATATTGCAATATTATTAAAATGTTTCAATAACAATTACCGTTTGACGGCAATGTCATGTTCCTTGTTTGTCCTTGGCAGTTTTTTCTGAGGCGTTTATGTTGTTTATATCGACATTAAATGATATCGACTGATATACTCAGAGAAACACAGTGCATCCTCTCATTTATTTCACTCTCCACAGCATGAAGATGCACGCGCCGTGACTCCTCTATCAGCAGAGTCACGTTAGGAGAAACAGCTTAATGTGGCTGTAGGTTTCAATCATTCTGGAGTTATAAAGTGATATAAATTTTGGCCGTATCGTCCAGCTCTAATCTTAAGGTGTCTGCAGTATGTTAAATGGCCTCTAAACAAATGCTATGGTTTGAAGAATCTTCCGTCATTCGAATGAATCCACGCATATTTCATGTCAAACCAGTGCAGGTCCCTCATTTGTAAACGGTAGGCACTAATCACAGTTATGAGATGATGTAATATAACCATGTATGGTCTAGATCACGCAGCTCTCCTTGGCTCCAATCAAGACTGACACTGTTCCTCTTGAGTTCTCTGTTCCTACAGATCTTGCATAATTACGGATTTCTTTTTAAACAGTTTTACTTCTCTGTTACAAATGTTGGGTGGAGGCTAAACACCATTTAGTAATAGCTCACTCAACTCCCCACTGAACTCTATTATTAAAAAAGGTATTAAAATACATTTTTGAGTGCATTACTACATTGTTTAGTGGATTTGGAGCCCACCAACCCACACACTGTGAAACAAGACCCCCAGTTAGTTTTCTGTGGGCTGCCGAAGTCTGAAAACACGGGATAAAACGAGCCGTTGTGATTCTGCTCTGCTTCTGACGTCAAGTGCAGGGGCATTAGAGTAGCCCCGCCTCCTCGTCTGAGTCTGTCCAATCACAGCGCTGGACCTGTGTTGATATGAGGGCTCAAAGACAAGGTTAAATGCAGCAAGGAGCGCGGAGAAATAAGAGCACTGGGTAAAAACGGCTAAAAACCAGAGCTTCTGCACCTCGCTCCTCACTGCTGTTCACTTGGGGGCGGGGTGAACAGTGAGCGGCTCATTATCATTTAAAGGAACATGCGCTGTTCAGAACAGAGGGAGAACACTGCTGTGGGGAACCAGAACTGATAATGTTATGATTTGTATCTACTCTAATGGTAGGATCCATTTTGTGCAGCAGCTTATAATAATCTTTAGAAAAGTCTGAGGGGACTAAGGATGCTCTGGAGCAGCTGCACATGAGCAAAAGTCACCATGTCTAATGTCCATTTCAACACTGGATTGGTTAAACATCCCAGTACCTTTTGGTCTTGGATTGCAGATCTCTTCCACTGCGAAGGCTTTATTCCATCTAATCCTCACAGCAATGTTCCTACATCTAGTCTAAAGCCTTGCTATTAGAGCAGAGACTGTTGCTGCAGTGCAGGATGATCAGACTCTCTATCAGCACCCCTGATTACCGTTAAGGAAATGATGAAAGAGCAGCACCTTTTCCTCACCGGATGTGCCCTCTGAGGCAAACGCTAACAATAACGGCTCAAATCAGGTGCAGCTTTGAGTCTCTGAACCCAGCCGCCCGCGAGTCAGCTGTAATTACCCCGAGACTGATCTGAAAACAAAGCTTTCTCTCAGGCGGCTCATTGTGCCGTTAGCTCTGTGTGGCATGAAAAAGCCTCTCGTCCACTCGAGTGCAGCGCTTTGTCGTCAGATGCTTAATTACCGTCTGCACACCTGAGTCCACACGGCTGCTTTTGTCCCAGCCCACACCTGGACCTGCAGCAGCCTCTTGATCCAGAGCAGCGCTAATGTCTCATACGAGATGGAGTGGTTGTGATTGGCTCCTGACCTAGTGTCCTGAGAAGGTCTAATATAAGGTTGAAGGAGGCTTTTCCCATCTGTTTTCAGCAAGGCCACATTTGCTGTTTCACCAGTTACCCTTGTTATTTGGCACTGTGTAAACTGCAAGTCATCACACACACACAGACACACACACACACACACAGGCCTCTGACAACATCTGACACCATATGAAACGTGAAACCTGCTTTTCTTGTCATTGCACAGCAGTAGAACAAATTTCTTTTCATTCGTTCATCCTTCATCCAGGGAACCATTCCGCACAAGTCAGGAATACACCCTGGACACGGCATCATCACACGCTCACCCAGTCTCTCACACACTCACCCGGTCTTACACACACTCACCCGGTCTTACACACACTCACCAGGTCACTCACACACTCACCAGGTCATTCACACACTCACCAGGTCACTCACACACACACACACACATACCTGTGGACAGTTTCACACACTCACCAGGTCATTCACACACTCACCAGGTCATTCACACACTCACCAGGTCACTCACACACTCACCCTGTCGCTCACACACTCACCCTGTCGCTCACACACTCACCAGGTCACTCACACACTCACCAGGTCACTCACACACACACACAAACAAACACACACATACCTGTGGACAGTTTCACACACTCACCAGGTCATTCACACACTCACCAGGTCATTCACACACTCACCCTGTCGCTCACACACTCACCAGGTCACTCACACACTCACCCTGTCACTCACACACACACACCAGGTCATTCACACACTCACCCTGTCGCTCACACATTCACCCGGTCACTCATGCACTGACCGTTGAAGAACAGTGTGAAAGGGGGCAGACACAGTATGCAGAGCCACAGATTGGCTCCAGCCTGTGATTGTAGAGCTACATAGTGCTCCTGTGTGAGTGGAGAAACCAGGAGGTGTGTTTGTGACCGTTTGAGTTTGAACTCCGACAGACGCCGTGTCCCTGCCTCTGTCCTCCACAGGGTTTACAGCAGGCTGTGGGTTTCTTGTGAACTCTTCCACACGGAGGCAAATAAGGAAACAGCCTGACGCTAATGAGGCTGTTCAAACTGTAAGCGAGCGAGTTTTTCTGGCTCTCTCAGGAATGTGTGTCGCTCGGCTGTGTGCTTTAATGACCATGTGTCTGACCTCTGAGTGAGCGGAGATAAGAGCACGGCTCAGCACTGGCTCTGGATCTAATTTAACTGCTAATATGTGGATATTTTCCACTGTGGATAATGGAGAATTACATTTGAGGTATAATAAATAACAGAAATACTCATTTTAAATTTTTTGATTTTGTGATGTCATTAATGCAGTGTTTACATGATTCCACTCCTGTTATAATGATGACAACACACTTCAAAAACACACGTTGGTAGCTGGATTGGAGACTCAAGTGTACCAGGGTGTGAATGTGTAAACTCAAACACTCACGTACTTTTGGACACAGTATTCTCCCTAAGAACAGAACAAATCCATCATAGTCTTCTGCAGCTTTTTCCTGAAGGAGCTCAGAACGAACGCAGCACCAAATAAACTCTTCACTTTTCACACGGCTTCATTTTCAGGTTATTTTTGGTTAAATTAAATGATAATTGTCTTTTTTAATGCTACACCATAAAATGACAAACCAGCGGAGAATGTTTGAGTTTTGGATTTGAGTTGTACGCTACACAAAAAAAGCTAATCATTTAAATGAAACTAAAAACATAAAATAAAAGTGCAAACAGTGAAAGCTCAATTTAAAATGAAAGTGAAGACATAAAGGTAAAGTGTTTATCTGTAGATTCAGAGACTGAAGAAACACACTCCTGTTTTTACAAGACAAGAAAAACAAAGTCATTGTAAGTGTGTGATTAGGAGAAATCCTGACCTCAGTGTTGTGGAATGCCACTGGACTCTGCTCCCATTGTGTGTATGACTATACCTCTCTCTCTCTCTCTCTCTCTTTCTCTCTCTCTCTCTCATATCACAGTCCTCATTGTCTCTGTCCTAGAGCCATTAACAACACAAAACAGAGGCCCAAACCAATTACGATGACTCTGGGCACAAGTTTAACCATTAAATGGGACATATTATGAAACATTCCCTTGTTCAGTGCATGTGCACATTAATGTTTAGATCTGGAGTCCACCAACCCACACACTGTGAAACTAGACCATGCAGTCAGTTTTCTGTGAGCTGCCTAAGTCAGAAAACACGGGATAAACCGAGCCGTTCTGATTCTGTGCTGCTTCTGACGTCAAGTGCAGAGACTTTAGAATGGCCCTGCCCCCTCGTCTGAGTCTGGCCAATCACAGCCCTGGACCCGTGTTTATGTGAGAGCTCAAAGACGAGGTTAAATGCAGCAAAACAGACACAACGAGCGCGGAGAAATAAGAGCGCTGAGTAAAAACGGAGAAGAAACAGAACAGAGTAAAAACGGCTAAAAACCAGAGCTTCTGCTCCTCGCTCCTCACTGCTGTGCGCTCGGGGTCGGGGTGAACAGCGAGCGGCTCATTATCATTTAAAGGAACAGGGCATTCTGAACAGGGGGAGAACACCACTGTGGGGTTTTGGACCAAAGCAGGTCACAGACGGTTCATTAAAAAGCAGAACTGTGTTCCACTGTGGAGAAGAGGGGGGAATATGTGCCCTTTAAATATGAACAGCAGCTATGTTTATTCCAGTTTTAAATCTGTTCGAATGCTCTTATTCAGCAGCAGCTTTTCTCCTTCTCTCCCTCTCTCCTCCATTCTTAATCCCCCTCTGTCTTATCCCCGTTCTCGGCACACAGACTCGTTCTCATTGTTCTTACACTCGGCGGAGCCCGCGCCGCCTATTCCACATAATTGGAAAGATTATTACCCCCAGTTTTACACTTGCCTCTGGTTGTGCTGGGGCTGCGGAGCTCTTTAATGCCAATTTGCAGTGTATTACATCATGTTTCTTTACAAAAAAAAAACCTCTGAGGGCACCACAGGAGCCTGGAAACACTCTTCTGCGTCTTCTTCGCCTCCTGAGGTGCAGAAGACTCAAAGTAATTTTTTCTTTCTTGAAAAACATAGTTAAAAATGGTGCATTGGGAAAGGTTTTTCTTTTTCTTTCTCTGGTTGTCCCTAAAGGTAAAGGTAGGAGGTGTGAGGCGATTAGGGACAAGCACTGTTTGGTTTAACCTTCCATAACACCCTCAACTTTCGGGCGATAAAATACGTTATTTTCTCTATGTAACCAAACATTCATTCATTCATTGTCTGTAACCCTTATCCAGTTCATGGTAGCGGTGGGTCCACAGCCTACCTGGAATCACTGGGCGCAAGGAATACACCCTGGAGGGGGCGCCAGTCCTTCACAGGGCAACACACACACTCACACCTACGGATACTTTTGAGTCACCAATCCACCTACCAGCGTGTGTTTTTGGACTGTGGGAGGAAACCGGAGCACCCGGAGGAAACTCACGCAGACACAGGGAGAACACACCACACTCCTCACAGACAGTCACCCGGAGGAAACCCACGCAGACACAGGGAGAACACACCACACTCCTCACAGACAGTCACCCGGAGGAAACCCACGCAGACACAGGGAGAACACACCACACTCCTCACAGACAGTCACCCGGAGGAAACCCACGCAGACACAGGGAGAACACACCACACTCCTCACAGACAGTCACCCGGAGGAAACCCACGCAGACACAGAGAGAACACACCACACTCCTCACAGACAGTCACCCGGAGGAAACCCACGCAGACACAGAGAGAACACACCACACTCCTCACAGACAGTCACCCGGAGGAAACCCACGCAGACACAGAGAGAACACACCACACTCCTCACAGACAGTCACCCGGAGGAAACCCACGCAGACACAGAGAGAACACACCACACTCCTCACAGACAGTCACCCGGAGGAAACCCACGCAGACACAGGGAGAACACACCACACTCCTCACAGACAGTCACCCGGAGGAAACCCATGCAGACACAGGGAGAACACACCACACTCCTCACAGACAGTCACCCGGAGGAAACCCACGCAGACACAGGGAGAACACACCACACTCCTCACAGACAGTCACCCGGAGGAAACCCACGCAGACACAGGGAGAACACACCACACTCCTCACAGACAGTCACCCGGAGGAAACCCACGCAGACACAGGGAGAACACACCACACTCCTCACAGACAGTCACCCGGAGGAAACCCATGCAGACACAGGGAGAACACACCACACTCCTCACAGACAGTCACCCGGAGCGGGAATCGAACCCACAACCTCTAGCCCCTGGAACTGTGTGACTGCGACACTACCCGCTCCGCCACCGTGCCGCCCTTTAACCAAACATTTGTCCAATATTTCTTCTTAATCAAAGGTATTAATCACAAGTTTGCAGCAGTAACCGTGTCTACTCTTCCTCAAATTTTCCTCTGGAGCATTTGCAGTTAGAATTTGATAGCATCCAGCCACATAAACTTTATTAAAGCCAGGTGCAGATGTTGAATGATTTGTTCTGGATCACAAGGTGGACTCAGAAAACACGGTTCCCCTGCTCCACAACCCAGCGCTGTGATGATTTATTAAAACTCAACAGTGCAGTGAGTGTTAGACCAGTGGGAGCTCACGGTGTACCTCATCTGACCTCCGTAATCACCTTCCTCAGCCCATGAATGGCTTGCTAATTGCCCAACAGCTGAAAGCACAGAACTGCGACATAGGATCTGAGGAACCGCTGCTTTAGGGAGAAAGCGCTAGATCCTCTTTCTGCGAGAGGCCTGATAAACATAGGCTCAGATAAGAGGAATGGGATTACACTGGATTGGCCGGATTACCTGGTGTGAAAGCTGAGATTGATGACTATGGCCTGAATCCCCACTCAGCCTCCCTGGATAGCAATGATTGTATATTTGACCTTGAACGACGCGGTTGACTCAAGGCCAGTGTATGCTTCGTCTGCACCGTAGCCTGCACAAGTGGCCTTTACCATTTGTGTTCTTTTACACTTTTGCACTGCTGTGTCTGCGTTGCACTACAATTACGACTCCTAAACACTACGGCTGAATCTCAAATAATAATTCATTCGGTGATGTACGAACTAGGGCTGTGCCATATCGTATCGTTCATGGTAATATTTAAAACCATATAAAACATATATATCATGATAACAGTGATATGCTGTTTACGTGATGACATCATGCAGTTACGAATAATACGGCCTACGTTCTTTACATGAGGGATTTCGGCACACTGAAGTATGGTGGCTCTGAGGCGGTGGCATTTGCTCTAAAAAAAATAAGGGGAGTGACTTCAGTCGTATGGAGGTGGTTTGGTTACAAAATAACTGATGTACAATAAATAGTATTGTGTAAAAATATATTGTGTTCAATATAATTATTAGTAATTCAATGTTTATTTTGTTGTAATAGTGTGTTTTTTAATTTTAGCGGAAGTATTTTTCAGTGTTTTATTCATATCGCCAAAAATATCGTTATCGCAAAATACCCTGAAATATCGTGATGTTATTTTATGGCAATATCGCCCACCCCTGTTACAAATAGATGGTTTAAATAAGTCTCTCGCAATGAATTTGCTGCCATTTCGCAGTCTTTAAAGAGCATCGTTGTAGAGGGGTTCATATTTCTGGGCTTCCTCGGTTATTTCTCCTCAACTTGATCCATGTTCAGCCGACTGCAGACCAGTCTCTGGGGACATTCCTGGGGAGGTGCGCGTCAGGCTACGGTTTACGGTGCAGTGTAGGGTACACAGCTATGTGCTAGCTGCAGGTTTTTATTGCGTACACTAAACACAGAAGCATAAAGTGGCCTTCAGGGTGAGTCCGACTGCCTCAGTTCAGTTGCGAGTTCACCTTATATGGGTCAAATGACCACACCTAGCGCCCACAGGGGTACATGACGTAACCCAAGTCAATCCCGGCTCATGACAACTGGCCCACACAACACTTACCAGTGCTGTGACTGAGCCGTACGAGCCAAACGGGAGACAGATTTGGCCGCTGACAGGGTCTCTGAGAAGAATGGGCTCTTCAGAAGAGAGAAAGCTGTGGTTTGAGATGTTTCCTCTACAGTAACACAGACCTGTGAGCCGAGTACTGGGAGTTTTGCTCATAGCTGTCGCTGTTGTGAAACCTAGACTTTGTGATTTTTGGCTGAAGCTGAACTCCAGGAAGTGGACGTGGATATCTTGCATAACGTTGTAGAGTTTGGATTTCGACACGAAGGCATTAGGTTTTGGTAAACGGGTTCGTAACGGCCTCAACACAATGAGCACACACATGAGACGAGATGCCTTCTCGTTCCTGTGGCTTTCTGTGCTGTTTGGCAGTCGCCGTGTCACATATCAGCTGTTCCGTGGGTCACTGGGGTTGGGACAGAGGTTAGCCAAACATGAATGGCTCCTATAGTTTGGATAAGGGAAGTCCAGACCACTTCGGAAGGCCTTTAGAGAGAAGTACTTGGTCACATTGGGCCTCCTCACTTGTTTCGGTCTGGTGGCTGGTCAAATGACTGTGATGTAATCTCACATAAAAGGCCAGGGTTTCCACAGATGGACGGACCAGAGGACAGACACAGGGCCTGCTGCTGTCGTTGGCAAAGTAGCTCAGAGAGGACATGGGTCGTTCTGTTTTCTAGGCCGCTGTAGTGCTCCCGGCTCCTCTGCAGATGATTTCTCCAAACAAAGCGGTGTTTCATAATGTAAGCTGCTGACCAGGCGCCTCACAGCTGCGATATGAAGTGAGGGTCTGAGGGAAATGGGGCTCTAGCTCAGATTAGCAAGGCTTTTATTGATCAGATCTGAGCTTGGACTTTGCCTTCAGAGCTTGTGAAATTGTGCTTTTTGTGTGTGTGTGTGTGTGTGTGTGTGTGTGGGGGGGGAAACTGCTTCTAGCTCAGCACTTTTGCTGTGAGAGGTTTCACAATAAAGAGGGAGGAGTGATGATATTTTTTATTGTTTGTTGTTGTTTTTGTTGTTGTTGTTGTTGATGCTCCCA
The DNA here is from genome assembly GCF_029633855.1 of Hoplias malabaricus. NCBI lineage: Eukaryota > Metazoa > Chordata > Actinopteri > Characiformes > Erythrinidae > Hoplias > Hoplias malabaricus. The sequence continues at coordinate 180,588 of NW_027101170.1, read as the reverse complement.
TTGGCGGGGGGGGGGGGGGGGCGCTCCAGACCCACTGCGACCCTGAACTTGTGTTAGTGTGTGTTGTGCTGGTGCGAGTGGATCAGACACAGCAGTGCTGCTAGAGTTTTTAAACCCCTCTCTATCACCGCTAGACTGAGAATAGTCCACCAAGTTGAATACTGTGTGAGTGCTGTTTTTGTATTAAGTACTTGGTGAGCACCTGTTGTCCTCCTGAAAAACAAAAAACAATAGAATTTTGTGTGGACATTTCCATCCCAGGTGGCGTTTTGTGTTTGGGGAAAGCAGCTGAGAGTCCGAATCAGAAACAGTGTTGTGAACTACAGTAAAGTGAGTAGACCTAGCATTGCAGTATATCACGGCAGTGAATGGGAGTCCCTAGACCTGTAGTAATACGAGTGTGTGCTGTGTGCGGCTGCATGTTTGTGTTTACGGCTGTATAATGGTGGAATTGTCCTGCTGAGCCTGTTCTCTTTGTGGCGTGACGTAGCGGCTCTCTCCCCTCGGCCCAGAGCCAGTCACATGGTGGAGCTCAGATGAATCTGTCTTTGTCGCTGAGGGCTGGAGAGCGACGGTGGTGTTTGGGGTTGAGGAGTTGGTTTAAAGGTTTGGAAACATCTTCCAAACTGTTTCTGAAAGAGACTGAGGAGTGTGATCCACACGTCACAGATCATGTGCTACCAGCTTATACACCTTCAACACTGAAGCAGGTGTGTGTGTGTGTGTGTGTGTGTGTGTGTGTGTGTGTGTGTGTGTGTGTGTGTGTGTGTGTGTGAGTGAGTGAGTGACTGGGTGAGTGTTTGATATTGTCCACAGGTGTGTGTGCTAGAGGGAGAGAGAGTGAGAATAAGTTAGTCTGTGAATGACTGGGTGAGTGTGTGTGTGTGACATTGTCCACAGTTGTGTGTGTGTGTGTGTGTGTGTGTGACATTGTCCACAGTTTTGTGTGTGTGTGTGAGACATTGTCCACAGTTGTGTGTGTGTGTGTGTGTGTGTGAGTGAGACATTTTCCACAGTTGTGTGTGTGTGTGTGTGTGTGAGAGACATTGTCCACCGTTGTGTGTGTGTGTTACATTGTCCAAAGGGGTGTGTGTGTGTGTGTGTGTGTGACATTGTCCACAATTGTGTGTGTGTGTGTGTGTGTGTGTGTGTGTGTTTTACATTGTCCAAAGGTGTGTGTGTGAGACATTTTCCACAGTTGTGTGTGTGTTTGTGTTTGTGTGTATGTGTGTGTGTGTGTGTGTGTGTGAGAGTGTGTTACATTGTCCACAGTTGTGTGTGTGAGTGAGTGAGTGAGTGAGTGATATTGTCCACAGGTGTGTGAGTGAGTGTGCATTTTCCCTGACACTGTCCCTCGACCCTCACTGAAGCCTTGTGTAGATCAGCCGTGTCGCCTTAATTTCAACATCACAGCGTTGTAACCACAAACACCTGTTGGCTTTAGAGCTGTGGGGTGAGAACGAAAGTTAATCATTGACACGTCTCCAGCAGATAATCGCTGTGGATCACAGGTGGTTATTGTTGGTGACGGAAGAGAAAGCGCAGTGTGTGTGTGCAAACTGTGCTAATGAGCTCACTTTCCCATATATCACTTGTGTGCTTTTCCTTGTCAGGAGCCGTACCTTTATATGAATACACACCACAGCAATAAAGACCAGCACCATCCCAAAGTCACGGCCCGAATCCTTCCTTTATTCACTTCTCTCTGGGCTCTAAGGTCGTCTGTATATTTCAGGGTTCACTAGTGTAGGTCATGACCCCTGTTGATTATTTAAACCTCTGAATTTACCACAGGTGGACTCTAATCATGGTGGAGAATGTCTCAAAGATGGTGAAGAGAACTGGAAGGACCCTAGAGCTAAGTTTCAAGTGTCGTAGCAAAGGCTCTGAATACTTGTGATTTAATATCCGTATTCAATTTGTCTTTATGGCGTATTAAGTGTGGAGACCGATGGCATGCTCCATTCAGGTCGGGGGTGAGAACCTACCCCAAGTGAAGGAGTTCAAGTAACTCAGGGTCTTGTTCACGAGTGATGGGACGAGGGTATCGTGAGGTTGAGCGTAGTTGGGTGATGCGTGTGCAGTGATGTGGTCACTGTACCGGACCGTTGTGGTGAAGAGAGAGCTGAGTCAAGCAAAGCTCTAAAGTCACCGGTCAGTCTACGTCCCCACTCCCACCTACGGTCATGAGCTCTGGGTAATGACCGGAAGAACGAGATCGCGGATACAAGCGGCCGAAAGTACCTTTCTCCGACGGGTGAGGAGATTGATTCGCGTTGAGGTGGTTCGGGCGTCTGATCAGGATGCCTCCTGGAGGTAAACCAGGCACGTCCAACTGGAAGGAGGCCCTGGGGTAGACCCAGGACACGCTGGAGGGATTATATCTCCCGGCTAGCCTGGGAACGCCTGGGGGATCCCCCAGGAGGAGCTGGTGGAAGTTGCAGAGATGCCTTGTGCCTGGGCTTCTTTGCCCACCCTGTTGCCGCCACCCCCACCCTGAAATGATGATGATGAAAAAGTCGATGTGAATATTTTCTAAAGGCACTCGTTGATCTTGTTTCACAGTGGGTTGCCAGATCCCCACACTGAGGTGTTAATGCCATCAAAAAGTGCTTTTCCTTCCATGCTATGTCCCCTTTTTTTGCATCAGTTGTTGCTGAATTCCTCACAATGATAATAGCTCAAATATAAGCAGAACTCCAGTTTCATGACTTATCCTCTAGTGCTCTAGTCTCCAAGGTCCAGAGCTGTGGTTTGGCTCGTCCGTGACTGTCACACTGACCTACTTAACGCAGATTCATGCTTACGGTGTCTTGCCTGACTTCACGTTAGTTACAGAAGGCACGGAAAATGAGAAGTCTCTCGTGCTACTGTCTTAAGTTGGTACACTTTAATGTAATCACTGCATACTCCCTTTTTTTCTTTGCGTTGTTCATCAAACCCTTCACCCTGCCGTCTTTTTATAGCAAGCCTCTTGCGTCATCCTTTGCCTGCAGTGGGTTCATACACAGAACCTACCGCCTTTACCTTCTATATCGAGCCTGTGCTCTTCAGAGTGTTGCAGCGCAGTTGCCATTGGTAAAGTTGGGAGTGTGTGGGATCTGTTCGCGTGGGAAGATGATTGGAAGGCAGAGGTCACTCAGTGACTCTGGAAATTACAGCTTGTGACTTGAGAGAAATAAAAAAAGAAGAAAAATTAAATCACCATCAGTCCTGAGTCACAGCCCTAACGCTGGAGCTTCCCAGAGATGAAGCCAGCTCCTTCCTGCTGTTCTCATTACAAACCTCAGTGTTTCTTCGTCTCAGGATGGATTTCGATGGAATGTCATCTGTAGGATGCCGTCCTGTGGATCGAGAAAGAGATGCTGGTTTATTATTAGGCATCAGGAAGAGCTCAGGAAGAGGAGGTTGTATTTCTTGAGCGGCTCATCTCAAGAAGCACATCTGTGACCTGCTT
>NW_027101170.1:119631-172131 GCF_029633855.1 Hoplias malabaricus | reverse complement strand
CAGTATTCTCCCTAAGAACAGAACAAATCCATCACAGTCTTCTGCAACTTTTTCCTGAAGGAGCTCAGAACGAACGCAGCGCCCAATAAACTCTTCACTTTTCACACAGCTTCATTTTCAGGTTATTTTTGGTTAAATTAAATGATAATTGTCTTTTTTAATGCTACACCATAGTGTTCGTAGTGTTCATCTCCTCATAGTGTTCGTAGTTCATAGTGACTCAAAAGTGTTCGTAGGTGTGAGTGTGTGTCGCCGTGTGAAGGACTGGCGCCCCCTCCAGGGTGTATTCCTGCCTTGCGCCCTGTGATTCCGGGTAGGCTCTGGACCCACCGCGACCCTGAACTAGATAAGGGTTACAGATAATGAACGAATTTATAATTTAAAATCTATACAATTTGACTTTTACTTCCTAATATACATCACTAAGTCATTAACAAATAATGGGGGGGGGGGAATACAATTCTAATTCTAGGGTCTGTTTGAGTGTATGACCTCGACACTGCACTCTTTGCCTGTCCTCAAAATGAGCCGAAGCCATTATCCTCTGTGTTCTGCCTTTGCTGCTGATGTGTAATGTGATTAAATGTGAACATACTGCTCGGTTCAGGTCTCCCTGGTGCCCCCGGGTCTTGCCAGAAAGCGTGTGTGGAACAAGAAGTACCCTATCTGCATCGAGCTGGCCAAGCAGGACAACTTCATGTCCAAGGCCGAAGGAGACAGAGCTTCTGAGGAGAAGGAGAGCTCAGACAGCACCTCAGAGCCCTGGAGAGCCTCCTCCGTGAACTCTCACGGGGACGGGGGACGAGGCAGTTCGGACAGAGAGCCGCCCACCGTGTTCCTGTTTGGACGAACTGGGAGGGATAAGGAGGAATGGTTTCGGAGAATCCTTCAGGCCTCGAAACTCAAATCTGAAATGGCTAAGAAGACAGCGAGCCTGCCGGTCAGCAGGAGCGGTGAGTGTGTGAACCTCTGGTGATGCTGTAATTGCACTTTTCCACCAATGTAGAATTGGTTCCGTGCCCAACTGCGAACCTAATTTGCATTTCCGCCGACATAAACAAGGTTTCTGAACCAGAAACGATCGGTCCCAGCTGAAACCGATGTGCAGTAGGTTCTTTAGTGTGAACTGTGCATGTTGAGATAAAGAAGCTCCAGAAAGAGCTCAGAGCCTCAAATAAATCGTTATGTCACGGTGGATTTGGACGTGGTAATTTACAGCACATTATATACATAAATAAAAGGAAATAAAACAGGAAAGTGCTCTGTTATGTGTTTAGTGTGTCCTCTATTCATGAGATCAGCAGAAAAGCTCTCAACTTGGCAACATTTACACACGTGTATTGTATGTCACTCTGCAGTATTATGGTAAATGACATGACCTGTGTGTGTGTGTGTGTGTGTGTGTGTTTGAGCAGCTCCAGTGCTGTCCCACAGTCGCAACAGTAGCAGGAGCAGTCTGGACGAGCTGCTGTCCTCTCAGAAACGAGAGGCGTGTCCGGGTGTTAAACTCAGGCCTCTGCTGGAGTACAGCACCTACATGGCCAGCTACATTAACCCCCCCACCCAGAGCAGCCAGACCACCAGCCCTGGGGAGAGCCCCCACAGCAGCCCCGGGGTGGCCAAAAAGGTATGGTACCTGTGTGAAGACGGGAGTAAGAGATGTATGTATTTATGAGAGAGTATGTATTTATGTACATATTTCATCTGATGGACTGAGCTTCAGTGGGTTGCCAGATCTTCCCCAGTCTTGATTGCTTAGATCTCAGTGGATCTTAATGGAGCAGCCAAGCATTTTCACCAGTGATGGTCCTTGACATTATAAACAGAAATTAGGTCACTGGCACCTAGTGGTGTGGATATTCCGTGTTAAATCTATTTTAAAGCAACAGTATGTAGTTTTTTTTACCTTAAAATCACAGCTTCAAAGTCATTGTGATGATCCACTGAGTAACAGGGAGAACAGAACCTATGTCGTTGCTACTCCAGCCTCAGCACTGCAGAAACGGCACTATGTAACTTTATGGAGGAGGGTAGGAACCACAAACTGCCCAGATCAGTCACATCAGAGGACCCCTGGCTTCTGATGTCTTAGGGATGTAGATCTCTTGATGACAGAGCCAATGCTTGCTCCTTTAATGCTGGTTTTGACAGGAATTAAAAAACCTGATGGATGTTATCGGCTGCTGTAGTTGTTACTCTGTGTCTAAACACTTTAAAGCAGTGATTCTGTTTCTCTTTTACTTACTCAGTTGCCAAGCGACTCAGTGAAGGAGGAGGGGCCTGTGTGCTGGGTGAACGCTCTGATTGGTCGAATTGCTTGGGACTTCCTCAGGGAGCAGCACTGGGCCGACTGGGTTTCGAAGAAGATCCAGATGAAGCTGAGTAAAATCAGAGTGAGTGTGTGTGTGTGTGTGTGTGAGTGATTGGGTGAGTGTGTGAAACCATCAACATGTTTGTGTGTGTGCATGACTGGGTGAGTGTGTGAAACCATCAACAGGTTTGTCTGGGTGAGTGTGTGAATGACTGGGTGAGCGTGTGAAGCAGGTCACAGATGTGTGAATGACTGGGTGAGTGTGTAAAATTGTTCACAGATGTGCGAATGACTGGGTGAGTGTGCAAATGACTGGTTGAGCGTGTGAAACTTTTTACAGATGTTTGAGTGACTGGGTGAGTGTGTGAATGACTGGGTGAGCGTGTGAAACAGGTCACAGATGTGTGAATGACTGGGTGAGTGTGTAAAATTGTTCACAGATGTGCGAATGACTGGGTGAGTGTGCAAATGACTGGGTGAGCATGTGAAACTTTTTACAGATCTTTGAGTGACTGGGTGAGTGTGTGAATGACTGGGTGAGTGCATGAAGCTGTACACAGGTGAGTGTGTGAATGACTGGGTGAGTGTGTAAAAATGTTCACAGGTGTGTGAATGACTGGGTGAGTGCATGAAGCTGTACACAGGTGAGTGTGTGAATGACTGGGTGAGTGTGTAAAAATGTTCACAGATGTGCGAATGACTGGGTGAGTGTGCAAATGACTGGGTGAGCATGTGAAACTTTTTACAGATCTTTGAGTGACTGGGTGAGTGTGTGAATGACTGGGTGAGTGCATGAAGCTGTACACAGGTGAGTGTGTGAATGACTGGGTGAGTGTGTAAAAATGTTCACAGGTGTGTGAATGACTGGGTGAGTGCATGAAGCTGTACACAGGTGAGTGTGTGAATGACTGGGTGAGTGTGTAAAAATGTTCACAGATGTGCGAATGACTGGGTGAGTGTGCAAATGACTGGGTGAGCATGTGAAACTTTTTACAGATCTTTGAGTGACTGGGTGAGTGTGTGAATGACTGGGTGAGTGCATGAAGCTGTACACAGGTGAGTGTGTGAATGACTGGGTGAGTGTGTAAAAATGTTCACAGGTGTGTGAATGACTGGGTGAGTGCATGAAGCTGTACACAGGTGAGTGTGTGAATGACTGGGTGAGTGTGTAAAAATGTTCACAGATGTGCGAATGACTGGGTGAGTGTGCAAATGACTGGGTGAGCATGTGAAACTTTTTACAGATGTTTGAGTGACTGGGTGAGTGTGTGAATGACTGGGTGAGTGTGTGAATGACTGGGTGAGTGCATGAAGCTGTACACAGGTGAGTGTGTGAATGACTGGGTGAGTGTGTAAAAATGTTCACAGGTGTGTGAATGACTGGGTGAGTGTGTGAATGACTGGGTGAGTGCATGAAGCTGTACACAGGTGAGTGTGTGAAGCCCTGTGAGGGACTGGTGCCCTGTAAAACAATATGTTCCCGCCTCACGCTGATCAAGATGAAGTGGTTATGGAATAAATGAATGAATGAGGTCTTATTTCAGTGCCTCGTGGACGTGTGTGTATCTGTCCGAACGAGAAATCTGCACGTGGAAGGGTTTTATTGGTTTATTTATTAATCGATGGACTGTGTGTGCTGCAGTTGCCGTACTTCATGAACGAGCTGACGCTGACGGAGCTGGACATGGGCGTCTCCACTCCCAGAATCCTCTGGGCATCCAAGCCCTCAGTAGACCACCAAGGTGAGTGAGAAGGGGGTGTATTTATAACCTCCTGTAAACAGGGTTTCCTCTGAGATTATAGTGATGAAGCACCAGTGTCTGGAGGAGTGGGACGTGAAGTAAGTAAGTGCTCTCTCTTCTCTGAGGCTTTGATTTTTTTATCCGGGTTTTTATTAAACCACGGTCTCACACCTCCTTCCTCCATGAGAGAGAGAGAGAGATAGAGAGAGAGAGATCCTATTAGGGCTTTGGGCAGAAGGAGAGAGAACAAGAGACGGATGGAGGGAAGGGAGAAGAAGACAGGATGCTGAAAGGGAGAGAGGGGAAGGGAACAAGGGGGAGAGAGTGAGTAAGTGCTGGGAGAAGGTGAATTCTGTTTAAGACTCACTCACACTTAGTCAGGCTGACTGACAGTCATTTAGTGATTCAGTTTCTATTTCTGTCACACACACACACACACACTTCCTTAATTAGAAAGCAGGCTGTGTGTATGAGCTGTGTTTGGGGTGTGGGCAGTTGTACTGTGACCTCTCCCTGGCCTCTTCTCAGTCTCTGACTAACTCCAACACTCTCGGGCCAGAGGTGGATGAGGGAAAGGCACGGTAACAGCAGACACGACGCCCAGACGCTGAACACACTGCAGCTTTTATTCACTAACACTGTCACTGAGAGACACAACAAACACAGGCAGAGGGAGTCCAGGAGCCCAAGGTCTGGGTCTGAAGCTGCACCTCAGGTGGGCTGACCCAAGGAGACCCAAGGAGGACCACTCTGTGAAAGGATCTCGGGCCATAGACTGTGAGGTTGAGTCTGCGTTCGGTTTGAAGATAATTGGAGTCTTTAAAGCAGCACTAGGTCAAATTTTTACCTTAAAATTACAGCTTCAGCTTCACATTGTGATGCCCCACTGATCTGTGACAGTCTTTGCTACGCTGGGCTCAGCACTGCTGAAACTGCACTATGTACATTTTGGAGGAGGGCGGGAAACCTCCCTTCACCTCCCTCACTGCCCCCTGTTGATTTCTGGACAGTGCTGTAAAAGTGAATCACACTCTGCAACTGTAGGGGGAGCCCAAGAGTAAAATATGTGGGTCAAGATTTTGCAATTTCTTCTAAGTAAAGAAGACCAGGGGAGGGAGGGAGGGATGGATGGAGAGATAGATAGATAGATAGATGGAATATTTTCACAGATAGATAAATGGATAGACTGATACAAAGATGGCTAAATGAGTGGAATATGATCATATACTTGTCCTTTTCCTTCATGCTGCCCTCTAGTGGTGAGATGTTGTAAAGCCTTGTTTGTGACATCACAACACAGATAGTGACTAAACACTGCTCAAATTCCACTCAAGACATTCACTCTGACTCTGTCTCTCTATCCCTCTCACTATCGCTCTCTCTGTCTCTCTCTCTCTCGCTCTGTCTGTCTCTGTCTGTCTCTCTCTCTCTCTCTGTCTCTCTCTCTTTGTCTCTGTCTCTCTCTGTCTCTCTCTCTCTTTCTCTCCTTTCTCTCTCTGTCTCTTCTTTCTCTCTCTCTCTCTCTCGCTCTCTCTGTCTCTATCTCTGTCTTTCTCTCTTTGTCTCTCTGTCTCTCTCTTTCTGTCTCTCTCTCTCTCCCTCTCTGTCTCTCTCTCTCTCTCTCTCTCTGTCTCTCTCTCTGTCTCTGTCTCTCTCTGTCTCTTCTTTCTCTCTCTCTCTCTCTCTCTCTCTCTCTCTCAGGTCTGTGGTTTGATCTGGAGATCTCCTATAAGGGCTCGTTCCTCATGACTCTGCAGACGAAGATGAACCTGTCGCGTCTGGGGAAGGAGGGGGAGGGTCTCGGAGAGTTCGGAAAAGAAGGGTATGGGCTTTTTACACTCACTGTCCGTTCTCTCAGCTCCACCGGCCACACAGGAGCACTTTGTAGTTCTACACTGACAGACTGGAGTCCACCTGTTGCCCTGCATACTTTGTTAGGCCCCCCTTTCCCCTTCCCCACAGGACCCCCCACAGAGCAGATAGACTGTGATGTGGGCGGCGGATCACTCTCAGTGCTGCAGAGACACTGACGTGGAGGTGGTCCCTGTGTCCACTCAATGGCAGGGGGTCCTCCGGAGGAAATGAGTTTGAATGCCTCTGGTTTAAGGGGAGGATGTGTTTGATTCTACCAACTCTGCCTGTAATTATTTTTCTTCCCAGAGGTGTGTTTAATCCTGCTTTATTGTGGTGTAATGACATTCCCTCTGCTTTATCTCCTTTCTCTCTCTCTCTCTCTCTCTCTCTCTGTGTGTCTCGGTGAGTAACTCTGCCTTTCGCTTGGACATCTCCATTCTAGAGTTAGCTTGTTTACCTCAGGAGTGTGTAGCTGGGTTTTTAAAGGGGAGCAGAAAATTACCTGCATTTGTTGATCCTTTTAAACTTATTATTGTATATATTTTTAAAGATTAAATGACATTCACAGCTCTGTTTCCCTTTAAACTGCCCTCTTGCATGATACTCTCACTGTTCCGTTCCCTACCCTCGCCCACGTCAGGATTTACCCATAATCCTCTGTGGCAAGGTTCAATCCAGGCAGAAAACAATGGAAATGACAGTGAAACAAGAAACGGCACGCAGCGCTCAGTCCAGCTGTTATTTCACTTCCCCCCTGAGCTGCTTTTAGATTAAGATTAGAGACGGGTCCAGGCCGTGAATAAGGCTCCATTACACTGCGAATGTGGAGATACGAGCTTTTGCAGTGATGGAGGTGATGATTATACAATAATTCACGTATAGTTCAGTATATTTCTAAATGTGTAAATAGATCTGCTTCACGTTATCGAGTCTTTTGTAGCTGAACCATCTTGAAGCAGGTTTACAGTTCATCAGGCGCCCCCTACTAGCCCCAGTAGTCTTTACACTTCCAGCAGTGTTCAGAGCCTGAAACCAGAGTGGTCCGTGTTTTTCGTGCATGTGTGTGTTCAGTAGAGAGTGTGAACCTGCATGCTGCGTGTGTTTGAGTGCACTGTAGATGACGTGTGTAGTGCCATGTTTGATGTTGATTTGATTCCCGATATTCTACAGATGCCCAGTCCAGTCCTCGAGGACGCAAGGCCAGTCCGTGTGTTTGTTTTTTCTAGGATCGGGAATCTAGAAGTGAAGGGTGACCTCAGTCATAAAAACAAACACTAGAGCAGTTTAAAAACATGGACTGGCTGCTGATTTTTAAGGACTGGACTGACATGAGAGATGATGGTAAGAGAAGTTCCAAGAGATGAGACTGTGTGTGTGTGTGTGTGTGTGTGATGCTCTCCTAGACACAGACCCAGGACGTACTGCCTGGCCGACAGCGATGAAGAGTCGAGCAGCGCCGGTTCTTCTGACGAAGATGACGGGACGGAGAACGTAGCCGATAAGAACCTGCCCCCAGGCGCTGAGGGGTGAGTGAAGTATCTCTGATAGGAATCTTCATGCTGATGTAATTAGTGGTTAGTGTTCTCCTAAGTGTTCTCCCTTAGTGGGTGAGTGTGAGTGAGGGTGTGTGTGTGTGTGTGAGTGAGGGTGTGTGTGAGGGTGTGTGTGTGTGTGTGTGAGTGTGTGTGTGAGTGAGGGTGTGTGTGTGGGTGTGAGTGAGGGTGTGTGTGTGTGTGTGTGAGTGAGGGTGTGTGTGTGAGTGAGGGTGTGTGTGTGTGTGTGAGTGAGGGTGTGTGTGTGTGTGTGTGAGGGTGTGTGTGTGTGTGAGGGTGTGTGTGTGTGTGAGGGTGTGTGTGTGAGTGAGGGTGTGTGTGTGAGTGAGGGTGTGTGTTTGTGTGTGTGAGCGTTTGTGTGTGTGTGTGTGTGTATGAGTGAGGGGGTGTGTGAGTGAGGGGGTGAGGGGGGCGTGTGTGTGTGTGTGTGTGCGTGTGTGAGTGAGGGTGTGCGTGTGTGAGTGAGGGTGTGCGTGTGTGGGTGAGGGTGTGCGTGTGTGGGTGAGGGTGTGCGTGTGTGGGTGAGGGTGTGCGTGTGAGGGTGTGCGTGTGTGGGTGAGGGTGTGCGTGTGTGGGTGAGGGGGGGCGTGTGTGGGTGAGGGGGGGCGTGTGTGGGTGAGGGTGTGTGTGAGTGAGTGAGGGGGGTGTGTTAGTGAGGGGGGTGTGTGAGTGAGGGGGGTGTGTGAGTGAGGGGGGTGTGTGAGTGAGGGTGTGTGTGAGTGAGGGTGTGTGTGTGAGTGAGGGTGTGTGTGTGAGTGAGGGTGTGTGTGTGTGAGTGAGGGTGTGTGAGTGAGGGTGTGTGAGTGAGGGTGTGCGTGTGAGGGTGTGCGTGTGAGGGTGAGGGTGTGCGTGTGTGGGTGAGGGGGGGCATGTGTGTGAGGGTGTGTGTGAGGGTGTTTGTGTGAGTGAGTGAGGGTGTTTGTGTGAGTGAGTGAGGGGGGGGTGTGAGTGAGGGTGTGTGTGTGAGTGAGTGAGGGGGGTGTGTGAGTGAGGGTGTGTGTGTGAGGGTGTGTGTGTGAGGGTGTGTGTGTGTGTGTGTGAGAGTGAGGGTGTGTGTGTGTGTGTGTGAGTGAGGGTGTGTGTGTGAGTGAGGGTGTGTGTGTGTGTGAGGGTGTGTGTGTGTGTGTGTGAGTGAGGGTGTGTGTGTGTGTGAGTGAGGGTGTGTGTGTGTGTGAGTGAGGGTGTGTGTGTGTGTGAGTGAGGGTGTGTGTGTGTGTGAGTGAGGGTGTGTGTGTGTGTGTGTGAGGGTGTGTGCGTGTGAGGGTGTGAGGGTGAGGGTGTGCGTGTGTGGGTGAGGGGGGGCATGTGTGTGAGGGTGTTTGTGTGAGTGAGTGAGGGTGTTTGTGTGAGTGAGTGAGGGTGTTTGTGTGTGTGAGTGAGGGTGTGTGTGAGTGAGGGTGAGGGTGTGTGTGTGAGGGTGTGTGTGTGAGGGTGTGTGTGTGTGAGTGAGGGTGTGTGTGTGTGTGTGTGAGTGAGGGTGTGTGTGTGTGTGTGTGAGTGAGGGTGTGTGTGTGTGTGAGTGAGGGTGTGTGTGTGTGTGAGTGAGGGTGTGTGTGTGTTCACTTCTTCAAAGATAGTCTTTTTATTAATTCACACAGGGAATATAGCAAAGCAGGGACCAGCAGGGGGAGCCCTGTCTTTTTAATCAGAATTAAAACTCATAACGGAATATCACTCAGATGAAAGTGTGGTGACTAACAGGTTGTTAAGTGAATACCCAGTCGCTCTAATAATGAGTTAAAGCGCCTTGGTTTTAACCAGTGCCTTGTGAGTGTTTCAGTTTTAACACTTTGTGATACTGAGTGACACACTTTTTTTCCATGAGCTCCGGCAAAACACCACAGAGTGTGGTTAGTGAGTCAAGGTACAGAGAGAAAACAAAGAGAAAATGCCAGCTCTCACTTTCCAGAGCGCCGAGGACCTCTCTCCTCTCAGCGTGGCTTAATGTCACGGGTTCGAGATGAGCTTTGAAAAACCTCTTCAAAGCAAGAGAAAGCTGGAGCTGAACTGTTATGAGTAGCATGTTTAAGCTAACACTAGTCTTAAGGTGTTCATTCTTTTAGTTCGGTCCCTTCTGCTCCAGACTAGGCTTGTGGGATACTGATTTTACTTTGATTGAGATGACATTTTAAAATATCAAGAAAACATAAAACAATCTGGAGGAAGAAAACTGGCATGTGCTTAAAAAAACAACAACAACAACAACAAAAACAGTTGCCATAAGGTGGCGTTTCCATCTGATACATGCAACCAATTGTAGCCGACTCCTTCGGCTGTGCTCACAGTTCATAATCGAATGTACGGCAGCGTTCCTGTTGCTATAAGAGGCACTGTATTCAGCAAGCCTTGCTGTTTTTAGTTTTTGATCACAGAGGTTTGACTCTAACGACTCCTGCTCTCGAGTAGCGTTCGAGTAGCATCTTTTATCACCCTCCTCCTCTTCCTCCCCAGATACCCCGGGGTCCACAGGCCGAGCAAAATCATGAGGTTCGTGGACAAGATAACCAAGAGCAAGTACTTCCAGAAGGCGGCGGAGACGGAGTTCATCAGGAAGAAGATGGAGGAGGTCTCCAACACTCCGCTCCTGCTCACCGTCGAGCTGCAGGAGTGCAGAGGAACGCTGGCTGTCAACATCCCGCCTCCCCCCACGGACAGGGTCTGGTACGCGGTGTCTTTGAACTCTGTTATAGTGATTTTAAGTTCGGGGATCATTGATAATCCTAACCCTAGCACTGGCTTGTTTTCGAAGTGTTGCCACCTAGTGGAGGGATAATGACACCTCAGTAGAGCATTGCTCTGAACGAAGCCCGACGATGCTTCTCTGTTTTTCAGGTACGGCTTCCGCAGTCCTCCTCTGCTAGAGCTGAAGGCACGTCCCAAACTGGGAGAGAGGGAGGTGACCCTCGCACACGTCACGGACTGGATAGAAAAGAAGCTGGGGCAGGAGTTCCAGGTAAGAGCCTGAGGAACTACACAACTTTAGTAGTGTTTATGATGTTAAAGGTATGGTCATTAAGAATTCATTTTCAGCCTTTTATACACTACTCAAAGTCTTTGAATTCAAACCTGGAAATGACATCAAATAAATAAAACATATGATGTACCTGTCTGTGAGGAGTGTGGTGTGTTCTCCCTGTGTCTGTGTGGGTTTCCTCCGGGTGACTGTCTGTGAGGAGTGTGGTGTGTTCTCTCTGTGTCTGCGTGGGTTTCCTCCGGGTGACTGTCTGTGAGGAGTGTGGTGTGTTCTCTCTGTGTCTGCGTGGGTTTCCTCCGGGTGACTGTCTGTGAGGAGTGTGGTGTGTTCTCTTTGTGTCCATGTGGGTTTCCTCCGGGTGACTGTCTGTGGAGTGTGGTGTGTTTTCTCTGTGTCTGCGTGGGTTTCCTCCGGGTGACTGTCTGTAAGGAGTGTGATGTGTTCTCCCTGTGTCTGCGTGGGTTTCCTCTGGGTGACTGTCTGTGAGGAGTGTGGTGTGTTCTCTCTGTGTCTGCGTGGGTTTCCTCCGGGTGACTGTCTGTGAGGAGTGTGGTGTGTTCTCTCTGTGTCTGCGTGGGTTTCCTCCGGGTGACTGTCTGTGAGGAGTGTGGTGTGTTCTCTCTGTGTCTTCCTCTCGCGCTCCAAAAACACAAGTTGCTAGGTGGATTTGAGACTCAAAAGTGTTCGTAGGTGTGAGTGTGTGAGTGAATGTGCGAGTGTGTGTGTTGCCCTGTGAAGGACTGGAGCCCCCTCCAGGGTGTATTCCTGCCTTGTGCCCAGTGATTCCGGGTAGGCTCCGGACACACCAAGACTCTGAACTGGATAAGGGTTATAGACAATGAATGAATGAATATACCTGATGTATTGGAAAATGTCCACAAGTGAGTGACTGAGTAAATGTGTGACACTGTCCAGAGATGTGAGTGATTTCTTGTGGGGTCTGGAGCCACCACAGCCCTGATCAGGATGAAGCGATTACAGAAGATGAATGAATGAATGAATTCCTTGTGTTCCAATCCTCATTGTTGCCTCTTTTTTTCTTTAGAAAATCTTGGTGATGCCAAACATGGATGACGTGTGGCTCCATATCATGCATTCCGCCATGGACCCTCGCTCTGACTCAGCACCGAACGACAGCGGGATGCCCACCAATGCCCCTGAGACCGATGTTCTATTTTCTGAGGGTCCATGACCCGACACGCCCCAGCGACAGGCCGCACAGAGACTGTGTCGTTGAGGATAACAGGGAGCGGTTAGTGCCTCTCCTCCACTGTTGAGGGGGCTGTTGATGTCTCATTCCCATCCTTGAAGAGAAAGAGGACCACACAAAGACTTGCTGCTTTAATTCCTTTATCGGTGAAGGGGGCGATCAAGAAGAAAAGAGCATGGGGAGAGAGAGAATGGACTGTGTATTTGTAAGAGAAGAGAAGGAAGGGGTTTATGGGTAATGTAGTTTCTCCAGGGAAGTCTTAATCACGACATCAACGTCACCGTTAACTGGATGGAAGATGTATTTTAAACACAAAGAAGTTGTCGGTCAGACTGTTTGTTTATCGTTACGAAGAAATCCTCTCGCGGCTGTGTTGTGAAACACTGCGATTGTGAAACACACTAAAATGCCCTCGTGAATCAGTGAAAAACACGTGGCTTGGGATCTAACATTGGCCAAAAACACCCAGGGGAACTCAACTGTGCTCAGTCTGGCAGTAGGGGGCGTTATTGAGCCTTTGCTGCTGTTCTGAGATCAGATATGGGATTGGATTACGTGGTTGGATCAGATTGGCTGATCCTCTGCAGCCATTATACTGTGCTTAAATACTCCAGCTGCAAGATGGAAGATATTAGAAGGATACTGTTTTGTTTTTTGTTATTATTTTTTGTGCGTATCTTTGTATAACCCTAACGCCATGCATTTAAAGCAACACTACGTTAAATTTGGTATTATTGCTCCTGGGCTCCACCTACATTCGCAGAGTGTCATTCACTTTTAGAGCACTGTCCTGAAATCGAGAAGGACGTGGTTTCCTACCTTCCTCTGAAAGTAGTTACATAGTGCAGTTCCTGCGGTGCTAAGCAGGAGCGTCAACGACAGAGGCTCTGTTCTCCCTGTTGCACCTCAGTGGAGCGTCGCGGTGATTTTGAAGCTTTAATGTTGAAGTATAAATGCTACCTACTGTTGCTTTAATATTATCCTGTAGCACTGAATGTGCACATGCTCTCAACAGGCTGAAGGCCACCTCGGATAAGTTTATCTAGGAAGGTGGGAATGTCAGATAATGTTGCTTTAAAGCAACATTAGGTAGTATTTTTACTTTACGACTACAGCTTCAAGTTCATTGTGATTATTCACTGAGCTATAGTAGGTTCTGAAATTCCAACTTTTTTTGATATCTTCTCTATTAAAGCAACACTACATTACAATCGCAGCTTAAAAATAAATGTGATTCTCCACTGACCATTGCTGTTGTGGGCTCAGCGCTACAGAAACTACACTATGTACTTTTTGGAGGAGGGTATGAAATCACCTTACCCCCGCTCCCCCTGATTTCAGGACAGTGAACTACACTCTGCAACTGTAGGGGGAGCCCACGAGCCAAAAACAAAAATTGCAAAGTGTTTCTTTAAAAGTATTGCAAAAAGAGACCTCTTTAACCCTTTCCTGGCAGAATCGCCACCGTAATTAATGCAGCGTGATCAATATCAATGGAAGAGTTGCGTGCTGAGTTTTCCGATATCCAGCTTTTGTTAGCCTTCGTGTTTGCGATTGATCTGGACGTCGCGTTCATGGCCAAATCCCCGTAATGAAGTGTACTTGTGAAGTTTGTGTGGTTTTTGTTTACAAGAAACGACGCTTTAACACTATGTGAAGATTTATATGAAGTGACGGAAAGCTGTTAACACAATATTTATGTCATTTATACGTTCTATTGAAGTGCACCCTGCGTTTTAGGGACAAGGCGCAGGTTCGTGAAGCTGTGGTGGTCATGTGACAGAGTTGACCACATGGTGGTTGGAGCGTTGCGATGAATAGCACAATGGTTAGTTGCGTATGTGGGGTCCCGCAGGTCATTACACAGGGTCTCTCTGAGTATTCCACACTCCTCAGTCCATTTCATCAGCTCGACTAACCGTGTTGCTCTGCATACTTTATTAGCGCCACCCTGTTCTTTAATGATCAGGACCCTCACGCCCAGTCAGTGACTCCTCCGTTGCTGCATGGACTCAGGGCGCTGTGGTCGGTGGACTACTTTCCGTCGAGCAGTGACACCAAGGGGTTTAAAAACTCCAGTAGACACTGCTGTGTCTGATCCACTCTGAACCGCCACTAACACACCACCGCCCCTGACTATTAAAGTATAGGGTAAAAACGGGCTAACAAAGTATGCAGAGCAACAGCTGGACCCCAGACAGCCAGTGGAGCTGAGTGTGTGTAGAATATTCGTGTACGTTGAGGAGGTGTAGATGCTGTAGAGAGGAACTGCGACACTTTAACGTAGGTGTAGGTCAGGTGACATGAAAGGGTCACGCAGGGGTCATGCAGCCTTATGAGTGAGTGAGTGTTCCTGAATAACGATTCCCACCTTAGTCCATGTGTCTTAGTCCAGAATCATTAATGGTACCGGATATGTACAGTACACAGAGGGTATGATTTAATAATGAATGTGCGTTTGTGGCTCGCTCCAGCGAATGCCTTCCCTGCTACTGTAGAACTTACTGTTTTGATACAAATCTAGAACATATATGAAGATGACTTTCTTTTATCACTGATAAATGGAGTAATATATATATAATAATATCTATTTAGAGAGACTTATAAATCGTGTGTGCATATATTACGAAGAATTCGCCGCAACATGTGATGTTTGATTGTATAGAAAGCCATTTTTGCCTAATATCTTTTTTACTTTTCTCTCCAAATTGATGACATTCCCAGTCCGGCCGCGCTGGATCAACCTGAAGCGAATCACTGTGTAGTCGCTGCCAGAACAAGTCCTCGTACATCCGTATTTAAATGAGAATCACATCCTGGAACTGACTTGAGACTCACTCACTCACTCATGTTTAGCAACTGCTATTTAGTGCTTTGCTTCAAAAACGGCACCGTCGTTGACGCAGAGCTTCCAACAGCGCCCCCGGGTGGAGCCTTTTATAAAATGTTAAACGAGTGAGTGAGCGAGTGAGTTAAGTCGCACAGTTCCGTTTCATGCATCACTACACTACACTGAAGTTGAGCTTACTGTGCTGGACGTACGCGGTCTTGTCCTGACGGCGACGTTATATTCGACAGATCTGAACGAGACCCAGTGAAGACGAATAAAACAAACAAACGAGTTCTCGCTCATTCCATTTTTAAACACGAAACTGGAGGCTGGGTTCCCGTTAAATCACTACAGCACACTCGAGAGCACTATGAACTTAACATCTGGCTATTTCCAGCTGTGATGCAGTTGGAGTCCAGCTGTTTATCGGTGATTAAGGCCTTGTTTTGCAGGTACAGACCTGTCGAGAAGAAGTATTGCAAAGTCATACTGTGATCTAATGTATTTCTTCTAAACACTGCTCTCTCTTTCTCACACACTGTGATTCTCTTGTGTGTGAACTCGAGAAACTTGTGTTTTTTTTTTCTACGCATCGTTAAGGCTTGTTTACAGGGAGGAGTTAGACTCGTTTACACTGACTCCTCTCCGTCCCCACCCCTTTGTTTCAGGGTTATTACTTGATTGAATGTTTTCTGTAATCAGTACGGTTTGGTTGCTTTGTAATGAAGCCTGATTTTGCCTTAACTGCAGCCAGTTGCCAGGTCTTTGAGCAATGTTTGTGATTGACAGCCAGAGGCTACTGTCTCCAGTGAGATCAATGTTATTCCTGCTTTTGTTTTGAATGTTTTGAAGCAGGATGAAGAAGTGAATCTCCGTGCCAACGCTGTGGAGGAATCAGGGCAGTATTATCATGAGAGATTCTGTTTTCTGTCTTTCTGTTAGACTCACTTTGCCTTGTCATATCTATGTATTTGCAGGCCTTGTGTATTTGAGGTGTACTTATTATTATTATTTTTTTTTTTTTTTTGACAGAAATTCCTCGCTTTTTAGGCGACATTCGTGGGTTAAAATGAATAACCTCTGTACCGCTTTGGCTTTCTCTATTTTTTTTATGTAATTGAAATAAATGAATGATTTTTTTTCATACTGCTCTGTGTTTTAATTCATTGTGAACAAAGCTATAAACGTAAACTCTTTCTGAATCTTTACACCACAGCCACATTACTGTTATATTTACAGCAGCACATTAGTCATTCATTTGTTCATTGTCTGTAACCCTTATCCAGTTCAGCGTGGTGGTGGGTCCAGAGCCTACCTGGAATCACTGGGCGCAAGGCGGGAACACACTCTGCAGGGGGCGCTAGTTCTTCACAGGGCAACACACACACACACACACACTCACACCTACAGACACTTTTGAGTTGCTAATCCACCTACCAACATGTTTTTGGAGCGTGGGAGGAAACCGGAGCACCCGGAGGAAACCCACGCAGACACAGGGAGAACACACCACACTCCTCACAGACAGTCACCCGGAGGAAACCCACGCAGACACAGGGAGAACACACCACCCTCCTCACAGACAGTCACCCGGAGGAAACCCACGCAGACACAGGGAGAACACACCACACTCCTCACAGACAGTCACCCGGAGGAAACCCACACAGACACAGAGAGAACACACCACACTCCTCACAGACAGTCACCCAGAGGAAACCCATGCAGACACAGAGAGAACACACCACACTCCTCACAGACAGGCACCTGGAGGAAACCCACGCAGATACAGAGAGAACACACCACACTCCTCAGACAGTCACCCGGAGGAAACCCACACAGACACAGGGAGAACACACCACACTCCTCAGACAGTCACCCGGAGGAAACCCACGCAGACACAGGGAGAACACACCACACTCCTCACAGACAGTCACCCGGAGGAAACCCACGCAGACACGGAGAACACACCACACTCCTCACAGACAGTCACCCGGAGGAAACCCACGCAGATACAGAGAGAACACACCACACTCCTCAGACAGTCACCCGGAGGAAACCCACACAGACACAGGGAGAACACACCACACTCCTCAGACAGTCACCCGGAGGAAACCCACGCAGACACAGGGAGAACACATCACACTCCTCACAGACAGTCACCCGGAGGAAACCCACGCAGACACAGGGAGAACACACCACACTCCTCACAGACAGTCACCCGGAGGAAACCCACGCAGACACACGGAGAACACACCACACTCCTCACAGACAGTCACCCGGAGGAAACCCACGCAGACACAGGGAGAACACACCACACTCCTCACAGACAGTCACCCGGAGGAAACCCACGCAGACACAGGGAGAACACACCACACTCCTCACAGACAGTCACCCGGAGGAAACCCACGCAGACACAGAGAGAACACACCACACTCCTCACAGACAGTCCATCCATCCATCCATTATCTGTAACTGCTTATCCAATTCAGGGTCGCGGGGGGTCCAGAGCCTACCTGGAATCATCGGGCGCAAGGCGGGAACACACCCCGGAGGGGACGCCAGTCCTTCACAGGGCAACACAGACACACACACACATTCACACCTACGGACACTTTCAAGTCGCCAATCCACCTGCAACGTGTGTTTTTGGACTGTGGGAAGAAACCGGAGCACCCGGAGGAAACCCACGCAGACACAGGGAGAACACACCACACTCCTCACAGACAGTCACCCGGAGGAAACCCACGCAGATACAGGGAGAACACACCACACTCCTCACAGACAGTCACCCGGAGGAAACCCATGCAGACACAGAGAGAACACACCACACTCCTCACAGACAGTCACCCGGAGGAAACCCACGCAGACACAGAGAGAACACACCACACTCCTCACAGACAGTCACCCGGAGGAAACCCACGCAGACACAGGGAGAACACACCACACTCCTCACAGACAGTCACCCGGAGGAAACCCACGCAGACACAGGGAGAACACACCACACTCCTCACAGACAGTCACCCGGAGGAAACCCACGCAGACACAGAGAAAACACACCACACACATCACAGACAGTCACCCGGAGGAAACCCACGCAGACACAGAGAGAACACACCACACTCCTCACAGACAGTCACCCGGAGGAAACCCACGCAGACACAGAGAGAACACACCACACTCCTCACAGACAGTCACCCAGAGGAAACCCACGCAGACACAGGGAGAACACACCACACTCCTCACAGACAGTCACCCGGAGGAAACCCACGCAGACACAGGGAGAACACACCACACTCCTCACAGACAGTCACCCGGAGGAAACCCACGCAGACACAGGGAGAACACACCACACTCCTCACAGACAGTCACCCTGAGCGGGACTCGAACCCACAACCTCCAGGACCCTGGAGCTGTTTGACAGCATGCAATAATGATTATATATTTATTTACATTACATTTACTTTAAGGAATAATTAATGTAGCTAATAAATACTAATGTCTTAAGCAAATATCAGTTTAAATATTAAATACTGAACCCTGAAAATGGCAAGGAAATATGTTCATGAATATATGTTCAGTGATGAAAGTGCTTTTATGAGAAGTGCTCCGCTCTAAAAGAAATTTCCCGAGTCAGAATTGAGGCGATAGCAGCCAGAAAAGTTGGAGCATTTTGTAAAATGCACTTTCATAGCACCCTCTACCGGCAGACAGGAGTATGCACAACAATACACAGCTGCAACACACACACACACACACACACTCACTGTAACTTTGGTTAATGTGTACTACAGGGGAAGTCCACTGAATTTTTAACAGTCTACAACACTGTCACTAAAACACAAACAGGAATAATCTGTGAGCCGTGAATCCTGTTGATGCTGTTTTAATGGGGACATATAAACAATAATCATGTGTACATTAATTTGGGGATCTGGAGTCTACCAACCCACACACTGTGAAACAAGACCCCCCGAGTCAGTTTTCTGTGTGCTTCCTGAGTCTGAAAACACAGGATAAAACGAGTCGTTCTGATTCTGCTCCACTTCTGACGTCAAGTGCAGAGACTTTAGAATAGCCCCGCCCCCTCGTCTGAGCCTGTCCAATCACAGCGCAGGACCCACGTTTATGTGAGAGCGCAAAAGACGAGGTTAAACGCAGCAAAACGGACACAACGAGCGGTGAATCAAGAGATTCGACTCCTGCAACACACTCCAAAAAGCTGAGACAGAAGCAGGTAGACGTTTTGAATATTCGGTGGATTCGGTTATTCCCCACAACACTGCAGTGAGTGAGAGTGGGTGTTGTTGTTGTGTGTACTGCTGCTCGCCAGTAGATGGCGCACTGTATTCAAGTTTCACACATTGTCATTGTTTATTTGTAGATGTTATAGAGGTTTATATTAAATGGGTAACTACAGAGAGATCTCGTATTGTTTAATAATTTTAATTAAAACTAACACAAGAGATTGTATTCACGTATTTATAAGTGGTTCATTCCCGAGAACATAAAATCCCTCTTTAATCCACTGAAGTGTTTAATATTTTTCAGTGAGGGGTCTTAAATAAATGTTTAATTAACATGGGAATGTGAGTTTAAATTGGCTTAAGCTTAAGTTTCACTGACACTCCGTTAGCTCTCTTTAGGGCTGGGAGTCGATCTTTAAAGGAGTCGGCTCACCAAAGAGTTGGACTCGATTCCACTCAAAACATGGACAAACCAATTCATACATAGACAATTTTACCTGTGGGGCCTGTTTTATTTCAGATAAAGTGAAAAATAGGGTAAAATATACGTTTCTGAATATATGATGTATTTATTAGCTTTATTTATAAAAACGTTTGAAACACATTGATAGGCATTCATTCATTGTCTGTAACCCTTACCCAGTTCAGGGGCGCGGTGGGTCCAGAGCCTACAAGGCGGGAACACACCCTGGAGGGGGCGCCGGTCCTTCACAGGGCGACACACACACCTACAGACACTTATAATATTCAGGTGTGATTGTTTCTCAGTTGTTTATTGTTGACCAACTTGAGACTCTGGAGTTTTGTGTTTTGCTATAACAAACTTTACATAATGGACTGCAGATGCTTCGCATCCCACCTCAGACATGAATAACCGTCTACACCAGCAACCCTCAGGTTTTATGCAAATGAGCTATAACCCGGAAACGCTACAGATTATATTGATTGGGTCCGAGGACATGTCCCAGAGACACACTGTCCAAGGTCCACACACAACTCAAACTGACTAGCAATGTCATGATCGTACATGAACAAGTGTGTGGCTCATGTGGCCACTAGTGTCCTTGGGCAAGACTCCTAACCCTGCATTAGGCCTAGCACTGTAACTTGACTAAAAGCGACTGACAAATGGCTGTATATATAAGTATTATCAGGAATCGACTCTTCAGAATCAACTTCAACTGAATCAGAATAGGAGTCGATTCCTTAAGTTCTGCAACCGAACAGCCGCGCTCTCATCTGTGTCAAGGAAAAAAAAACGTGGTTTCCTGCCCCTCGTGCTTACAGCCACACACACACACACACACAGAGAGAGAGAGAGAGAGAGAGAGAGAGAGAGAGATCTTCACTATCACTCCCTTTTTCAACTGCAGAGAGAGTGTCGCGAACGCGCACAACATACATTAAAAAGACAAGCAAACGAAAGATAAAGAAGAAGCTTCACCCGACGAGCTTTTAAAAGCACAGAAGCTCTGTACGGTTCCCGAGTACCGCTCGAACCGCAGCTGCGCGGACCGAGAAACCGAACCGCTTCGGTACCGTTCCCGCGGAAGATGAGGAGCGAACAACCGACTCTGATTCCCGCGGCTCTGGCGCGCTAAAGAACAACTTTCCCGCCTTTTTCTTGATTTAGAATCGTTCGAATCGTAACGGTCGCTTTCACACCTCCAACGTTCACTGCGTTACGTTTTCCGTTATCTGTGTTACCTCTTTCGTTTTAGTCATGTTTTCGGCCTTTCGTTTTTACCCTGTCGTACTTTGTGTCACCAATAAGCTCGGAAACGTTTCAGAGAGTGCGGTAAAGTGTCTTTAAAGAGGTTTTATAAACGGCAGCGCCTCCGTTTTGTTTCGTTTGAAGCTGCCTTTCGTTGTTGGGAAGCTTGAGGTAAGTTTAGACGAACAGTTAAAGGAGACATATGTAATATGTTAAAATGTAAAAAAAAGTAATTGTGAGTAATTTGGTGTGAAACGTGCAGAGCCAGAAATCTTCAGAGCGGTGCTGAATGGAACCAGGCGTCTGAAGAGTTTAAAGAGTGCAAATTAAGTGTTTGAGGTTGTTAGCATTTGCATGTGGTGTTGCTTACGTTATAGGGTGAGGATTTGTGCTTTTGGACTGCAGTGTCCCATAGAGAGTTTCAAAAAGGGTGAATTCAGAAAGCAAGGGTTTGTGACGTCATATACTTAAGCAACCAATCCTGTCTGCTTCTGTGGTGGGGCAGGCTAACAGCAGAGGGGTGGGTGTATGGACATAGAGGTGGGGACTAATTTCATATTAATAAATCTGCAGTTACGCTATATCTAGAAGATATTTTGCTTCCCAGTAAACATTTAGCCGTTGATTCAACGTTGAAATAACGTAATGACTGCCTTCTAATCAACGTTCTCTTAAGGTTGAAAATGAAAGTTGAAAAGACGTACAAACACAGACGACTATTAGACGTATTTTGGACGTCCGTTGACGTTATTAATTGGTTCCGAAATAAATTACTTGTATAAAACGTGTTTTGGACGTCCACTGACGTTATCGATTGGTCACCACTTAACTAACTTATTAAGATGGATTTTGGACGTCTATTGACGTTTAAAATATGTCCTTGACGGACAGACTACTTTTAGACCTATTTTGAACGTCCAGGGACGTTCCTTGATTACTGGGGTAGTAATATATTCAAAAAAGTGCAATGCAGATGAGTTTTAGGGGTTTAACCCATGAGTGGAGGGGCATATATGTATATTTCACCTGCAATATCATCTACAGTTCATGAGAACACTCAGATGACGTGTGGGTGTTTAGAGTTGGAGTTAGGGTTTATTTTAAGGCTTTGTTTGTGTTGTAAACAGACGCCTTGTTCCTTTCAGCACCACTGTGAACAGAGTCAGTACAGTTATTCACATCAGATTCAGAATGAGATTGTAAAAAGAATTGAAAAGATTTGTGATGGAAAACCTTAGGAATAGCTCATTAACGGTTACAGCCATGATGTTACACACTCTGCTGAAATCGAAATGCTCAGATTGAGTCATGTTCTATCATCTTCACAGGGTTTTTTTAGGACTTTAGGGGTGCCCTTCAGAGATTCTGCAAGTCCATACTGGTTTACAGACACAGCGAGGAACATGCTGATGAAGGAGTACAGGATATGCATGCCACTGACGGTGGAAGAGGTAAGATGAGCTTGGTTTACAAACGGATAAGGGCTTAAAGATGCATTTGTCAAGATTCAAGATGCGCAACCTCTAGTGGCAACGTCTGAACTGCAATAACGTCGAAAGCCCCCTCCTACATATCACACCACTTATATATCGCCCATTACAGGAACGGCTACGATTGTGGTGAACTGCAGCTATATCTGGTTTGTTTACATTCAGAAGCTCAGCGTCCTTAAAGGTGGAATGATGTGTGTGAGGTGAAACACTACTGTTTTTACATATGTCTGGTTTGACTTACCACAGAATCTCATGTGTAACTCGAGCTGTTTAGTTTTGTAGCACTTTCGCTCTGTGTTTACTTTCATGCCGTTAGCGCTCTCCTGAATTTAGAGTCAGTTCCTACCTAAATAATCTGAAACAGCAAAAATAACTCAGTGTTATCCACCTATGGAGCAGGAATAAAGTCATGCCCTCCTTTCTGTTCATGATTTTCAATGTTTTTTCTGGTATGAGCAGCGCAAGAGGAAGCCTAGCATGTCTGACCAAGCCGCTTTGTATTTGTATTAATTGTTCACTGACAGCGCGACTTCGTAAACATGTTAGACCAGTTTCCAGCGTGCAAACGGGCTGGAGAGCATGGTGATTACAATCATGAACGCCGCCATTAGTGGTGTTCATAAACCTATGGCTTATAATACGGATTAGAGTACGTTGTTAATCTTGAATGTGTTGACTTTGATGTGCAGTCATAGCATCCTCTTCATTTCTTTTTGCGTAATGTGTTGGCATAACCCTGCATGTTAATTTTGTTTACCACTGAATAGAGGAACCTTTAATCACCTCCTAGCTCTCGGTTTCAAAACTCTTAATAAGAGCAGGCTGTTCTACATCTCACATCTCACAGAACGTGACCTAATATAGAAGTAGTGCTGAGGGAAGTTTTGGCTTTTCATTTTTAGCAGAAAGTAAAAAGAAAGCCAACCCACAGTTTTAAGTGCTACCAGATACTTGTTTAGTGCTGAAGTATAGAAATCTGTCGCCACTTGTCTTCCTCCTGACTCCACCGCCCTGATAACCATGCATTCCGGTATTTCTTGGACTCCAGCTCGACGTGATGTTTGTCTTTGTCCCGTCTGAGCCTCGGACGTCTCTGCGGTGCTGACTGGACGCCTTGGATAAACTCTTATCACGAGCCAATGACCATGACGAGAGTTCATATCCTGCCACACCGAGAGAGCGGATATAAGTTGACAGTAGGAGAAGAAGGATATGTACATACCTTATTTTAAAGCACCTGAAGTGTATTGTCAGGCGGCACGGTGGCGCAGCAGGTAGTGTTGCAGTCACACAGCTCCAGGGACCAGGAGGTTGTGGGTTCGATTCCCGCTCCGGGTGACTGTCTGTGAGGAGTGTGGTGTGTTCTCCCTGTGTCTGCGTGGGTTTCCTCCGGGTGCTCCGGTTTCCACCCACAGTCCAAAAACACACGTTGGTAGGTGGATTGGTGACTCAAAAGTGTCCGTAGGTGTGAGTGTGTGAGTGAATGTGTGAGTGTGTGTTGCCCTGTGAAGAACTGGCGCCCCCTCCAGGGTGTATTCCCGCCTTGTGCCCAATGATTCCAGGTAGGCACTGTGCATTGATTTAAAATTGATAAACACAACTTGTGTAACTTGTGAACAGGGCTGTTAAGAGAGGGGGGAGAACAAATCAAATCAAATCAAATCAAATCAAATTTATTTATATAGCGCTTTTCACAACTGATGTTGTCACAAAGCAGCTTCACAGAATTCCAGTAAGACAAGATTTGACATGAAATGTAAAGACAAATGTAAAACCCTCAAGTGAGCAAGCCAGGGGCGACAGTGGCAAGGAAAAACTCCCCCAGCTGAGGAAGAAACCTTGGGAGGAACCAAGGCTCACAAGGGGTGACCCATCCTCCTCTGGTCAATCTACTGGTGATGATAGTTAGTAGTCCATGAGAACTTCAGTGTAGGGACAGCTTCAAGGCACTTGGTGGTTGCTGGAGCGTGGGCAGCTGGTCTGAAGCGTGGAGGAGGATCTCGACAGTCATCCATCAGTGTCCAGACAGACAGGTGGGCAGTCGTTTACTCGGAAAGATGTAAAGGGATGGAATTAGTTTTGAACTGTTTTGTGTTTGTAAAGTAGAAAATATGAAAATTTCCAGAGTGTGGCTAATGACTCCGGCAGATCTGACTATGACAGCATTAACTAAAAGGAGAGAACCAGAAGGACACACAGACACGGGAGCATCCTGAAACACTGGCATCCCTCCGCTCCACCGTCAACAAACCTGAGTGATCGCGAGAAGCGGCGGGACGACAGCACCAGCGTCTCAGTATACTATAATTCCCTGTGTCCATGGACCCCCCGGATCTGCCGCCTTTATCTATGGGGGAGCATTAGCTACCAAATGATAAACTAAACAAATGAGTTTTTAGCCTACATTTGAAGATTGCGACTGTGTCTGAGTCCCGAACATTTTTTGGAAGATCATTCCAGAGTTGGGGGGCTTTATAAGAAAAGGCTCTTCCCCCAGCTGAGGCCTTCTGAATTCTGGGAACATTTAAAAATCCAGTATTCTGTGATCTGAGTGAACGTGGAGGCTCATAATAGGAAATTGTATCTTGAAGATATTCAGGAGCAAGCCCATGTAGAGCTTTATATGTTAATAACAAAATTTTGTAGTCAATGCGGAATTTAACAGGCAGCCAATGAAGTGATGATAAAACTGGGCTGATATGTTCAAATTTTCTAGTTTTAGTGAGGACCCTAGCTGCAGCATTTTGAACTAGTTGAAGTTTTCTTAAATTGCTGCTGGTGCATCCTGACAGTAGTGCGTTACAGTAGTCAAGCCTTGAAGTAATAAAGGCATGTACTAATGTTTCTGCGTCCTGGAGGGATAAGGCATTTCTAATCTTAGCAATATTGCGAAGATGTAAAAAAGCTGTCCTAGTGATACTACCTATGTGTTGATCAAATGATAAATCCGGGTCAATTATGACACCAAGATTTTTTGCTGCTGAACCAGGTTTAACTGGAAAGTTAGCTAGATCTAAAATTAAATCTGATAATTTATTTCTTGTCACTTTTGGACCCAAAAGCAGGACCTCTGTTTTGTTGCTGTTTAGAAGGAGGAAGTTACGCAACATCCAGTCTTTCACGTCTTTTACACAGTCCTCTATTTTCTTTAATCTGTGTTTGTCATCGGGCTTGGCTGAAATATACAATTGTGTGTCGTCTGCGTAACAGTGAAAGTTAATGTCATGGTTTCTTATAACTGTGCCTAGCGGTAACATGTATAATGTAAATAATAATGGTCCTAAAATAGAGCCTTGTGGAATTCCAAATCTTACTTTAGAATAATTTGAATTTAGATTGTTTACTTTTACGAATTGATAACGTTCCGTTAAGTAAGATTTGAACCATAATAGGGCTGTCCCTGTGATTCCAACCATGTTTTCTAACCTTTCTATGAGAATATTGTGGTCTATTGTATCGAAGGCTGCGCTTAGGTCAAGAAGCACCAACAGGGATACGTGGCCTTGATCAGAGGCAAGAAGAAGATCATTTGTTATCTTGACTAGAGCTGTCTCTGTACTATGATGTTGCCTGAATCCAGATTGGAATTTTTCATATATATGATTCTTATGTAGATATGAACTAAGTTGTTGGGCCACAGCTCTTTCTAAGATCTTAGACAGAAATGGCAAATTAGAAATAGGCCTGTAATTAGACAGTGTACTAGCATCAAGATTTGGTTTCTTGATCATAGGTTTAATAACTGCTAGTTTAAAAGCTTTGGGTACATGGCCCAGACTAAGCGATGAGTTTACTATAGTTAAAAGAGGATCAATAATAGCTGGTAGTACTTCTTTGAGCAACTTTGTGGGAATTGCGTCAAGTGTGCAAGTTGTACAGTTTGCGGAGGTGATAATCTTCTCTAGTTCTAATTGTGGGAGTGGGTAAAAGGTTTCAAGTCTTTCTTTTACAGTTATATTATGTTTTATTTCATTCACATCAGGTGGCAGCCAGGATGGATTTGATCCTGTGGCTAGAGTTTGTTGTCTAATATTCTCAATTTTATTATTAAAAAAGTCCAAAAAATCTTTACTGGTGAGAGTTGCTGGAATTAGTTGTTCAGAACCTGCTTGATTTTTTGTAATTCTAGAAAACACACTAAACAGTGCTCTCGGATTATTTTTATTATTGGAGATCAGCGAGGCCAGATATGCTGAGCGAGCTTTAGTGAGGGCATTTCTATACTCTATAAGGCTGTCCTTCCAGGCAGAATGAAACACTTCAAGCTTGGTTGATCGCCATTTCCGCTCTAGTTTTCGTAATGTTTGTTTTAAAGTACGGGTCTTATCGTTATACCATGGTGCGAGCTTTTTCTGTCTTATACTTTTATGTTTAAGTGGTGCTACCTTTTCTAAAGTAGATCGACAGGTATTTTCTAGGTAGTCAGTTAGTACATCTAGGTCCATTGGGTCTGATGGAGTTGGAACTGGGGTCGATAGTTCTGGTAGGTTTTCTATAAATTGTAGGGCGGTAGATGGTTTTATTATACGCCTTGTAGAATAGCGAGGGTTCTTACATATATTATGGCTAAAACGTAGCTCATATGAAATTAAGTAATGATCGGAGATTGCTGAGGATTGCGGTAAGATATTAATTTTGTCAATGTTAAGACCTAGTGTCAGAACTAAGTCTAAAGTGTGGCTGCAGTAGTGTGTAGGCCCTGTTACATTTTGAGTAATACCAATAGAGTCTAAGATTGAGGTAAATGCCTTTTTTAGTGGGTCACTTTCCTTCTCGAAATGGATATTGAAATCTCCTACAATTATAACTTTATGATTGCACACCGCTAGGTTTGTAGCAAAATCGCTGAATTCTTTCAGAAATTCTAAGTAAGGCCCTGGTGGTCTGTAAATGTTGCATAATAAAAATGCGTCCTTTTTTGTGACCGGATTTGTAATAATAGTGGAGAGAACCTCAAAAGAAGAAAAGGTGTCACATTGTTTAAGACTAATTTCTAGGGTATTTTGGTAAATTACACATACTCCACCTCCTTTGCCTGATATTCTTGGGCTATGTGCATAATTATAGCCTAGGGGGGTGGCTTCATTTAGTGCTAAATATTCATTTGGTTTAACCCACGTTTCCGTGAGACAGAAAACATTGAATTTATGATCACTTATAATATCATTTACGATGAGTGCTTTTGAGTTTAGCGATCTTATGTTGAGTAACCCAAATTTTAGTTCTGAGGTGTTGCTGCTAGGTGTTGTGTATGATTTAATATTGATTAGGTTGCTGAAACAGGCTGATTTTGTTTTTCTACTTTTACATTTAGTTCGGGGGAAAGACACAGTCTCAATACAGTTGAACCTGGGTGACGCCTCAAGACAGTTCGCAGACGGTCGGTTTAGCCTGTCTGTCTGCGGCCTGGTCCCGGCTCTGGATTGTCAGCAGCTATCTACACTACTCTGCCGACTAACTAAAAGACTATGTGCTATACTGCAAGAAAGTAAGGCAGCACCCTCCCGCGTGGGGTGGATACCATCCCTACCTATAAGACCAGGCTTGCCCTCAAAACGTAACCAATTGTCTATAAAGCCCACTTGATTTTCGGAACACCACTTGGACATCCAGCAGTTTAACGCCCAAAGTCTGCTGTAAGCTTCGTCGCCACGCCGCATTGGTATGGGACCAGAGCAGATTACGGCATCGGACATCGTCTGGGCCAGTTTAATCACCTCTGTAATATTACCCTTAGTTACCTCAGACTGCCGCAGACGAATATCATTGGCCCCTACATGAATGACTACCCTCGAATATCTCCTATTAGCTAACAGTCTAAGGTTGCCACTAATATCCGGCGCTCTGGCTCCCGATAAACAGCTAACTGTTACTGCCGGCGCCCCTAAAGGAGTAGCTAATTTCACGTGCCGAACAATAGAGTCTCCTATAACCAGAGCACTCTTAACAGGCTCCTCAGCGGGTGCTTCGCTGAGCGGGGCAAACCTGTTTGACACGCGAATCGGAGGAGCGTGGTGTCCCGGTGGGCTAGCTTTGGCCTCAGCGTTAGCATCAGCCTTAGCTCTCCGGCTATGACGCCGAGACGTCACCCATTCACCCCGCTGTGAGGGCTCTAACGCCGGAGTCGTGGGGGTGCTAACTCTCCCTAAGGCACCCGGAGTTGCTAACACTGAATCTCGCTGTTTATCCCTCAACAATAATAAGCTCCGGATGCGCACTTCTAGCTGGTCCACTTTATCCACCAGAGAGCTAACTAGCTGACACTTACTACAAATACAACCACTATATTTATCGCTAGAGGTGGAAAAGGGCGTTAAACTAAACATGCCACACTCTGAACAGGCAAAACAGCCAGTAGTAGCCATGGAATTGCAGGTACTTACCGCTTTTAGTGAATTTTAGTAACTTACACCAAGAACGTTACTCCAGGGTCCGGTGGCAGTTTTAGTGCCTCTGTAATGAATATTCCTGCGGAGACAATCTAAAAGATAGATCTATGGATGGTTAGTAGGTTATAAAAACAGATATAAATATAGAAATAACAATGGAAACGATTAAACAGGAAAACCCGAGCGATCAAAACAGCTTCCAAACGGGTACAGAAACAGCCAAACGGGTTGATGTGGGGTTTGATCCTTGTGGTATTTTGACCAAAGCAGGTCACAGACATTTCATTAAGACCCAGAACATGGTCCTGTCCACTGATAAACGCAGGGGAGTGTCAGATCACAGAGGCATCATCACCATCGTCATGGCAAAGCCAACAACCCAGCATCAGTAACTGATCTTTTAGCAGAAGACAAACGAAACCAAACCAAGTCTATCTCCAATCACAGATCCTTAGAAAAATGGGTAGGCAGCAGAATTCAGGAAGGTGAAAAGGGACAGTCACACCCTGAAGCGTTGTCGACAGCACGCCGTGGTCCGAGAACACACTCCGAGCGTGTAGTAAGCGACACACCTGTCAGCACAGGCGAGGGATGCACCTGCGAGGGTGAGTCAGCAGCGGGCTGTTCAAACCTCACCTCGCTGAATCACTGCACATGCATTTCCGCTGTAGTTTTCCCCCCCTGAACTCCTGCATTATTCACAGAGCGTCTCAGGGAAGTCAAGCCTTGTCCTGAAACCCTGCCAAACTCTGACGTCTTTACCCGAGGCAGGCTCTTTTTTCTGTCACCTCACTTTAACCCTTCCCTGGGACTGACTTTGACTGGACAATAACGTACATTTATCTGGCAGTTTAGTGTCAACACATATACTCTGTAGCATTAAAGAGGATCTGTAAAAAACAAAATCACTTGTTCAGTGCATGTGTGCAACCCACACACTGTGAATAACAACAAGACAAGGCTGTTTTGATCTGCTGAGACAAAGAGCGGAGAAATACGAGCACTGAGTAAAAACGGAGAAGAAAGAGAACAGAGCGAAAACGGCTAAAAACCAGAGCTTCTGCTGTATGCTCCTCACTGCTGTGGGTCGGGGTCGGGGTGAACAGCGAGCGGCTCGTTATCGTTTAAAGGAACAGGGCTGTTTACACAGGGGGAGGACGCTGCTGTGGGGCTTTGACAAAAGCAGAACTGTGTTCACTTGTGGAAAATAAGACCCTGTATACACTAATAACACTGACCCAACATCTGGGGGTCTATAATCTAGAATGGTCATCTCTCAGGAGTCCATGTGCAGTTGGGACACACACGGAGGGGTGGTTTGTGCATAGGACGGTATGCTGTAAGCCGAATGCTAACTGATTTGGGTGTAACTGCAGAAAAATACCTTTCTCATCATTGCACAACATGTCACTTGAGGCTTTGAAGGAGAGGTTTAAATGTCGTGGGTTAAGTAGAGACTCATTGTGTTCAGGAAGTTTGACCAGTATTAGAGTTAATCTAATACCAATTGTCTATTTGTTGCTTCATAATATTTCATAATCGTAATACGTCCCGTCCTGCTGTATCTACTTCTGTCTAAGTGTCTGTATCATGGGGTTGGTGTTATCTGTCTTCCTATTGTTTATTACAAACTGTAAGCGTTTTTGGGGGTTCCTGAAAAGCGTTATATAAGTACAAGGTATTATTTATTAGTGGGTGGTCTTTTGGGTCGTGTGTTCTCCCTGTGTCTGCGTGGGTTTCCTCCGGGTGACTGTCTGTGAGGAGTGTGGTGTGTTCTCCCTGTGTCTGCATGGGTTTCCTCCGGGTGACTGTCTGTGAGGAGTGTGGTGTGTTCTCTCTGTGTCTGCGTGGGTTTCCTCCGGGTGCTCTGGTTTTCTCCCACAGTCCAAAAACACACGTTGGTAGGTGGATTGGCGACTCCAAAGTGTCCGTAGGTGTGAGTGTGTGAGTGAATGTGTGTGTCTGTGTTGCCCTGTGAAGGACTGGCGCCCCCTCCAGGGTGTATTCCTACCTTGCGCCCAATGATTCCAGGTAGGCTCTGGACCCACCGCGACCCTGAACTGGATAAGGGTTACAGATAATGAATGAATGAATGGGTGGTCTTTTGAAAAGAGTATCTTCAGGTAAATAGGGAGTAATGCATTACAAACTACGAGTTTGAGGAGTCTGTCCTGCTTCCTGTTTGCTGTTAAAGACCCTGTATTGTTCCCAGCAGATTGTCAGTCTGAAACCCATCTGTAAAACAACAAACGTTTGAACACAACCTCCAGGCTCCAGTGTGGGATTTCTTTAATTCTCTTTCTCACGCAAAAAAAAAAAAGCATAGGATTAACGCTGCGCTTGTGCAATTGCCCCTAATCCTCTCTAATACACGGTGTGAACGGTGTTTATTGCAAAAATAGAATCCAATTTCTTTCCTCTTCAATTTGGAAATAAGCTCCCAATTCTGAAGCCATCTGCGGAGTTGTGTGTATTTCTCTTATCGCCGACTCGCACGGCTCCCAGATTATCAACTGAGTGAAATGGTGCTTACCATAAATCTGTGGCTGTAAAGAGTATCTGCGAAAGTTCACCCTCGCTGTAACGCAAACACGATTATCAGCCCAGTTACCCACGGCCTGGCTCTGCTCTGGGTCAGCACTTATCGCTCATGTCTGAACGCCGCAGAGAGAGATACAGCCGAGGTAGCGTCTGACTTCGATTTATGGTGGATGTGAGCGTGTGGACATTTGGTTTCACCTTTGTCTAGGACTTTGTAAACTGTTTTCCTTTGCCACAAGTGTCTGGAAACAAACGACGCTCCATTAATTGATAAACAATTGGATCCAGATCGAATCGTCCACCATTAGGCGATGGCTTCTATGCAGTTGAGCGGAATGCCTCTAGACGCCGCAGCCCTGACTTGTCTGGTTCAGGTACCTTCCACCAGAAAGGACGCCAAAACCTTTATTTGCTTTGTGAGCGCAGTTGGTGGCAGGGCTGGATTTAATGGCTGGAATGCAGCTCAGCGCAGTGCATTAAAGCAGAGTTTGCATTTGCATGCCCTTTGGGCCCTCTGTGTTTGTCGCAGCTGGCGGTGGAACAAGCTGTGATTAAATTTCACCTCATTGACTCACAGAGAGCTTTCCTACCCACTTCGCCAAACAAGGACCTCAGACTTGCTTCTGGTTTTGGTCAAGAGTTTTTTCCAAGAAAAGGAAACGATTTTGAGTTTATTTTGTAAACAAAGTTCTAGTCTCCAAGAGCCACACAGGAAATGTGAGATCATCTTTAGGCATCTGAACACATCTGCCCAGCTGTTTACACCCATTTCCAGCTGGTATCAATGAGGACGGCTGTGATTTGATCAAGGTCCCATCTGAGATGTCTTACGGAGGTTGTGATTGGGTGAGAGAGGCATTAGCCTGGGGTGTGGACTGTGATACTTCCTTGATGAGTGCTGGGAGGCAAGTGAAGACAGAAATGCTGTGATGGTGATTCATTAAATGCCCTGAAACATCCTTTTACACACACAAACAGTCTATTTTCTGTGTGACAGAGTTTATTTATCGTGAAAGCCGTGTTTTATTTATGAGGATATTTTGTTTAAAGGCACGACGAGGTTAAATGCAGCAAAATAGACACCATGAGCGTGGAGAAATAAGAGCACTGAGTAAAAACTCCCTGCTGCTCGCTCCTCACTGCTGTGCACTCAGGGTCGGGGTGAACAGTGAGCGGCTTATTATCATTTAAAGGAACAGTGTTTTACAACACTGACTTTGTTGGTATTTTTTGCACCTGAACTCCCCCTACAGTTGAGAAGTGTAATTCACTTTTACAGCACTATCCTGAAATCAAGCTGGAGGGGGAGGGATCTGCCTCTAGAAGTTACATAATGCAGTTTCTACAGGGCTGAGCCTGGAGTAGCAATTAAAGAGGCTCTATTATCCCTGTCACAGCTCAGTGGAGCTTCAGTGTAATGGTACGTACTGTTGCTTTAACACACAGATAAGACTCATTGCTGGCCACGCTAGCGTTCGAGATGCAGTTGTAGCGTCTTGTATGCTGCACACATTCCCAGCTGTGTGTAATAACAGGCCTCTTACATGGTAACACATAGTTTACATTTTGCTGACAGCAACTCAGTTTGTTTTGTGGACAGACTGTGGAACCGATTAAAGGGTCAACAGAAGACGTCTGAAGATCTCTGATAAGCGCTCGACTGAGCCGGCTGCTCGCCGGAGGCTGGAGCCCTGGTCAGTCTCAGCAAAAGAACTCAGGGAGGGTAATAACACGCTAATGCTGGGTAATTTCTCCCGGTGTTGTTTGTGTCTGTGGTGTAGGAGCCTCTGATCTGGCTTCACAGAGATTTAAACAATGCCTTTTGAAAGCTCATTTTCCACAGCAGGGCAAATGAGGTCTAGGAGCAGGGACATGGGTGTGATAGCACTATCCCTCAGGGCAGTGAAGCTCAGTCCAGACGACTGCAGTAACAGATGGCCGTGCTGTTGAGGGGTTTAGGGAAAGATACACATGTTTTGAATATAGTTCAGTGAGTTTAAGAGCATCAAGAACTTACAGAGTCCAAACAAACATTATGCTACTTTTCCACTGCATGGTACTGGACTCGACTCAACTCGGCTTTTATACTTTTCCATTAGGCAAATTCTGTCTCTGGAAGCGGGTTCTTGTTTAGTGGCTGTTCTCTCGTGGTTCAGAGCGAGTCGAGTAGGGACTAAACCGTGGCGTGTAAACCTTGCAGAGCACTGATTGTCCAGAGAGAGTCGTCACTCTACGCCACGCAGCGCAGACGACCAGCACCAACTCTCCATCTGTAAAATCTCCAGCTGCAGCAGAGATCACGTTTGTTTTTATCCGACTCACGACGGCAGCTCGTAAAATGACGCCGTGGTCTTTTGAAGAGGTTCAAACACTCCTTGGATCGGTGGCCGGCGAAAGAATCCAGCGAGAGCTGGACGCTGCAACAAGGAAGGAACAAACTCTACTGATCTGTCTCAACTGATGACGGAGCTGTGTTCAGTCCCAAACAACAACAACACGCCGATACACCATGAGTAAACAATGCCGCCGCCACAGTTGTGGTTTCCTGTTCTTGTTAGAGACAGGGTTTTGAGACGTTACTGAATACAAGTTGGGGAGGGGGTAAACAGAGAGTAGTGCCCAGTAGAGTAGTTATGATGCAGTGGAAAAGCACCATTACTGAGCTAATATAATGTACTGCAACTGTCCAAGCAAAACGTCAACCTAACAGGAGCTTTGTTTACTCATTAATTTGTTTACTGTGGGGTTCTGAATTAGGATCAGGGATACTGCAGTGCTTGCCCATCAGTGCTTGGTTGTGAAAATGCGCTAATGGCAGGCCGTCAGGTTACTGTGGAGACGACGATGGCTTGAAACCACTTCCCTTTTCTAAAGTCAAGCCAAAGACCACGCTGGCCGTACCTCAGCACGGAAGATTGTTTTGGTCAAATTAGTGACGTCTGTTTAATTTACACTCGAGCAGTCAGACCGACCTCTTTTATCCTGCCACTTTTCATCCTCATAATAATAATAACAGCCTGTCCTCAGAAATTAACTATGGCTTGATGCGGAGAGAACATTTGGTATTTGTTTGGTAAATGTGTTTGTGTTAGTGGGTTTTGTAAATATACGCGTCAGCTTGAGAATCACTTACGTTCTACAGAACCTTTTGGCTTTAGCTGCAGTGCTCAAGACGTGGCCCTAACAGTCCTTCACTGAGGGTTTTACACCTGAATGATAGTGTTACTAAGTAGTTTATGGTTTCTTTTTTATGGTTGATGTTAAACCTGGCAAAATACTGTGTTTCTGGGTGTTTAAAAACGAATTGGGCATGATATACGTTCCTCTGTTCAAGGTTTAAAAAACATACCTAAGGTGAGTAGGTTTTAACACATGGGGCTGAGGAGGGACGGCACCGGAGATGTCCATCCATCCATTCATTGTCTGTAAACCTTATCCAGTTCAGAGTCGCGGTGGGTCCAGAGCCTACGTGGGATCATTGGGCACAAGGCGGGAATACACCCTGGAGGGGGCGCCAGTCCTTCACAGGGCAACACACACACACACACTCACACCTAGGGACACTTTTGAGTCTCCAATCCACCTACCAACGTGTGTTTTTGGACTGTGGGAGGAAACCCACGCAGACACAGAGAGAACACACCATACTCCTCACAGACAGTCACCCGGAGGAAACCCACGCAGACACAGGGAGAACACACCACACTCCTCACAGACAGTCACCCGGAGGAAACCCACGCAGACACAGGGAGAACACACCACACTCCTCACAGACAGTCACTCGGAGCGGGAATCAAACCCACAACCTCCAGGTCCCTGGAGCTGTTCAGGCCAAAGCAGCAGCGCTATTGGTTGAGGACAGATACCTCTGTGTCAGGGTTCTTGACCTTTGAACTTGGAGCAAAGTCTGACTTGGGAAAGTGCACGCCCTTGATGTCTTGTATGACTGCAGCTTTTCACCTGCCTCTGTTTGGTTTCTGATCTGTTTTTAAAGACCCCTCTGTCAGAAAGCCACTGAGGGGCAGCTAGTGGTAGTTTGACTAAATGCCGGCGCAGAAAATACACACGGCTCGTCTTTGTCCCCGGCGTCCTCACCCCATAGGATTAAATCCCCAACACTCCTCATCCACCAGGGTGTCGTTCCCATCTGTTCCTGCAGACAATGGCAGCTGTTTGTAAGGAACTGAAATTGTTTTTTGGAGACTTTTATGTACATTTTTCACCAGCATGATTAATAGACCATGGACACAGAGGCAGTGTGTGTCTACACTCATCCTCACTCTGACCAGCACTAATATTTCTTTTACTGAATATTACATCTGTGTCAGAAGCAATTATGGCTGCACAGACAAGCAATGCAGGAGCTTGACATGTGTGTGTGTGTGTGTGTGTGTGTGTGTGAGAGAGAGAGAGAGAGAGAGAGAGAGAGAGAGAGAGAGAGAGTTTGTCAGAGCCAGATGATACAGACTGAACATGCCGTTGTCATGCTGTGGCATAGCTTTTCATTGTCTATGAATTGTAGATTGTTCTTTAATTGTTATTAGTTCCCAAAAGAAATCTATCACAGATCGGTACATGCCAATAGAAATCAGCTAGTTAGGCTAAGCCCGACACTGCACCCCTCCCACCCCCACCCCACAGTGATACCTTATACCATGTTAATACTTTGAGACAGTATGAAAAATATGGATACCACCCGTCCCTGGACATTGCTGTATATTCAGTAGTGTTCAACGTGGGTTTCCTCCGGGTGACTGTCTGTGAGGAGTGTGATGTGTTCTCTCTGTGTCTGTGTGGGTTTCCTCCGGGTGACTGTCTGTGAGGAGTGTGATGTGTTCTCTCTGTGTCTGTGTGGGTTTCCTCCGGGTGACTGTCTGGGAGGAGTGTGGTGTGTTCTCCCTGTGTCTGCGTGGGTTTCCTCCGGGTGACTGTCTGTGAGGAGTGTGGTGTGTTCTCCCTGTGTCTGCGTGGGTTTCCTCCGGGTGCACCGGTTTCCTCCCACAATCCAAAAGCACACGTTGATAGGTGGATTGGCGACTCAAAAAGTGTCCGTAGGGATGAGTGCGTGAGTGGATGTGTGTTGCCCTGTGAAGGACTGGCGCCCCCTCCAGGGTGTATTCCCGCCTTGCGCCCAATGATTCCAGGTAGGCTCTGGACCCTCCGTGACCCTGAGTTGGATAAGCGGTTACAGATAATGGATGGATGGATGGATGGTGTTCAGGGGCTGTGGCTGCTTTCCCTAGGCTCATTCCTCCCCTTGAAGTATGTTTCCCATCGGACAGATTAAAAACAATGTATGGAAAAGCATGTACATGGAAGAATGAATGGCTAATAGATTTACTGCAAGAAATTAATCTTGAATCTGTAGGCAGTGTGTATGAGGCTAAATCTCTACTCTCTACCTTGAGTCGCTCGGTCGGCCTCTGCGTTTAGGTTCTCCTCCATTTGGCAGATTGGGGCAGAGTCACGTGACTACAGCTTGGTTGCGTGGTTTAAAAGGGACAGTACATGAACACACAGTGGGGACATAACAGAATGTAAAAAAATCAGTAATATAATCGATTTAGACAAGATAATGTTGATTCGATTTTTTAAATGTCGATTTCAATTATTTTTCGATAATTGCCCAGACCTAATCTCTGCAGATCTTTTTTTCAGAAGTACCTACGTTTGCGATGATTATTTCCTGGCCTTGTAGCTGTGGCAGTGTGGAACGGAGCAGATGGGGGTGTATATATGGCAGCTGTCTGAAATGAGTCTGGAGTGCTTTGGAGGGCTTCGATGGCACAGGCTGGGGATGCTTAGAGACTCCAAACATTTGTAAACGTTTAGTGATGACATTCTGAGAACTGCCACTGAATAAACATTCATCAAACGAAATGCTTCCATTAACAACTTCTCAGTGACTCAGGCAAATACATTAAATGAAGAACAGTCGCACTCGAGGTGGTGCTCTGACTGAAGATCACATGAAGGTTCTTTTGTTGGCTCCACCCACTCAAATTATTACTCAACTGTTGCAGTAAAACATTAACTAGTTCCTTCACAATGGTGTGCTACTTTGTGTAGGTCTGTGTTACTACTGCTGCTCCATCTCAATGAATCCTAGTGATTTAAACCTGTCAAAGGTTCAGGTCAGTGTTGCTATAGAGCCCCCCCCTTTAAAGGAACACTTGGGAAGGTTTGTTTTTTAGCTCCTGGACTCCCCCTACAGTTCCATCCATCCATCCATTATCTGTAACCACTTATCCAATTTAGGGTCGCGGGGGGTCCAGAGCCTACCTGGAATCATCGGGCGCAAGGCAGGAATACACCCTGGAGGGGACGCCAGTCCTTCACAGGGCAACACAGACACACAAACATTCACTCACACCTATGGACACTTTCGAGTCGCCAATCCACCTGCAACGTGTGTTTTTGGACTGTGGGAGGAAACCGGAGCACCCGGAGGAAACCCACGCGGACACGGGGAGAACACACCAACTCCTCACAGACAGTCACCCGGAGCAGGAATCGAACCCACAACCTCCAGGCCTCTGGAGCTGTGTGACTGCGACACTACCTGCTGCGCCACCGTGCCGCCCCCCCTTACAGTTGCACAGAGTAATTCACTTATACAGCACTGACCTGAAATCAAGGGAGACGGCGGATAGAGGGAGGTGTTGTTTTCTACCCTCCTCCAAAAGTTACATAGTGCATTCTGAAGCTGATGTTTTAAGGTAAAAATACCACGTAGAGTTCCTTTGAAACCCCACATTGTGTGAAGTTGCTCATTGTTAATAGAACACACCTGTAAAGCAGAGCAATAAATGTAGAGTTAAACGTCCTGGTGCTTCAGAGAATGTCTCTTGTC
Organism: Hoplias malabaricus; assembly: GCF_029633855.1. Lineage (NCBI taxonomy): Eukaryota > Metazoa > Chordata > Actinopteri > Characiformes > Erythrinidae > Hoplias > Hoplias malabaricus. Next base: position 134,423 of record NW_027101170.1, on the reverse strand, counting down.
CAGTCAATTCCCTCACTTAACCAGGATATATCCTGCATTCCAAACAAACTCCCTCAGTCGATACACCAGCAGCCAACTGCAGTGGTTGTTTGGTTATAGGGCGGAAGAGCTTTGGAACACAGGCCACTTGTGATGCATGTTATGCATGGCTTAGTTTTCCTTTATAAGAACTTCTGTATCAACATCTTTTTAAGAGAGACATTGCAGTTTCCCACCCTGCTGTATGAAAGAAAGCACTGTTACATTTAATGAGCACACAGTAGCAAAGTGAACCTCTAACTCATGATGCCGCCTTTGCTGAGTTTGAAGCTGTTCTAGGATTTAAACCAAGAGTCCTTGAGTTCTTCCGTGTGATTTTCCCGGAAAATTGACTCTTTGAAATTGATCTACGGTCTTCGCTGTGTCATCTCCTCCCATCTGTTAGCCTCACTGTTTAACTGACTGTCCCTCTGTGTGCTCTCAGGGCCAATTGCTCTTAAGTGTCACAATCTTTTGTGGAGGGATCTTAACTCTTAACTTCCTTTGTGGAGGAACATAGACTCTGTCAAATTTTATGTGCCCTACAGGAGTTCAGAAGCCTGATCAGTGCGAGCCCCTAAGCACTGCTAACCCTGTATATCCTTGAAGTGCTTTTAGAAACAGGGGAGGATCCAAACTCAGCTGTGAGAGTCAGTGATCTTTTGTTAAAGAGGGAACACTGAGTCATGGTCAGTCAGCATTTTTACTCACGCTGGAGGATGACATGCAAAACTGCTTCTGCTTTGAGACAGACTTCACCAATAAATAATTTATAATCAATAAAATTCATAAACTGAGCCAGTCCAATTGATTTGTTTCAAGTGAGTGGCAAGGGCAGCATGGCCAGTTCACTAGGGACGTGGGAGTGAGGGGAGTGTGTTTGGTTCACTAGAGAGAGAGAGAGGGAGACGACGTGAGTGTGAGGCGAGTGTGTTTGGTTCACTAGAGAGAGAGCGAGAGGGACGTGGGAGTGAGGCGAGTGTGTTTGGTTCACTAGAGAGAGCGGCAGGGATGTGGGAGTGAGGCGAGTGTGTTTGGTTCACTAGAGAGAGAGCGAGAGGGACGTGGGAGTGAGGCGAGTGTGTTTGGTTCACTAGAGAGAGCGGCAGGGATGTGGGAGTGAGGCGAGTGTGTTTGGTTCACTAGAGAGAGAGCGAGAGGGACGTGGGAGTGAGGCGAGTGTGTTTGGTTCACTAGAGAGAGCGGCAGGGATGTGGTAGTGAGACGAGTGTGTTTGGTTCACTAGAGAGAGAGCAAGAGGGACATGGGAGTGAGGAGGGTGTGTTTGGTTCACTAGAGAGAGCGGCAGGGATGTGGGAGTGAGGCGAGTGTGTTTGGTTCACTAGAGAGAGAGCGAGAGGGACGTGGGAGTGAGGCGAGTGTGTTTGGTTCACTAGAGAGAGCGGCAGGGATGTGGGAGTGAGGCGAGTGTGTTTGGTTCACTAGAGAGAGAGCGAGAGGGACGTGGGAGTGAGGCGAGTGTGTTTGGTTCACTAGAGAGAGCGGCAGGGATGTGGGAGTGAGGCGAGTGTGTTTGGTTCACTAGAGAGAGAGCGAGAGGGACGTGGGAGTGAGGCGAGTGTGTTTGGTTCACTAGAGAGAGCGGCAGGGATGTGGTAGTGAGACAAGTGTGTTTGGTTCACTAGAGAGAGAGCGAGAGGGACATGGGAGTGAGGAGGGTGTGTTTGGTTCACTAGAGAGAGAGCGAGAGGGACGTGGGAGTGAGGCGAGTGTGTTTGGTTCACTAGAGAGAGAGCGAGAAGGATGTGGGGGTGAGGCGAGTGTGTTTGGTCCACGAGAGAGAGAGAGAGCGAGAGGGACGTGGGAGTGAGGCGAGTGTGTTTGGTTCACTAGAGAGAGAGCGAGAAGGATGTGGGGGTGAGGCGAGTGTGTTTGGTCCACGAGAGAGAGAGAGAGCGAGAGGGACGTGGGAGTGAGGACAGAGTGGTCGGTTCACTAGAGAGCGAGAGGGACATGGAAGTGAGGCGAGTGTGTTTGGTTCACTGGAGAGAGAGGGCGAGAGGGACATGATAGTGAGGATAGCGTGGTCGGTTCACTAGAGAGAGAGAGGGACATGATGTGACAGTGAGGAGAGTGTGTCCTGCTTCAGAATCAGGAAAGCTGATGCATTGAAGTGAGTTCCTACGGCCGGTTCCTAACCAGTGCCTCTTAGAGAGTCCCTGGATCCTGAGGTCTGGACTTGGTTGGGAGGACATTCCAGCAACTAGATCTCAAGGAATTTTAATTAAACAGCCCTGGGGAGTTAAGGTAAGATGAGTGGGATAAGGAAAAATACCACAGACTTGACACGGCTAATGGCTCTAAACTTCTGCACAGGATTTACACCTTACAATTACAGCTGCAAAATCACTCTCGTGCTTCACCGACGTGTAATAGAGAGAACAGAGGATCTGTGTTTGCTACACTGTGCTCAGCACTTGGCTACGGAGATGGTGACCAGGGTGCACTATGGGAAGAAGGCTGGCGGCTGTGATGCGCTGGACACTCACTTTGGGTCCTGGTGCTGGTGCGGCAGATACTTTGACACATACAACCTCATCAGAAACATTGCTGCAAACAGTCCACGCCATCAACAGCAATTCTTTCAACAGGATAATGCTCCCTGCCACACTGCAAACACTGTGCAAGAGTGGTTTTATACAAGTCCAGAGCTCTCGCATATCGCTTTGAACTCTGGTTCTTGAACCGGTTCAGTTCCTGATTCTTGGAACCTTGGTTCTTTCCAGTGAAGCGGCCTGTGTTTCTACACGTTTAGAGGGGAACCAGGAATACATCATCCGCGGGCTGTTGCTGTGGCTGAACGCAGCGCTAGCACCAAAGATAAACGGTTAGCGTCATGACAGGGTCATTGTTTATTCTTTGTTTTTAACGTGGAGTCAGATCAGAGTGAGATCTAACACTGTGTAAACGTTGAAGAGTTCAGAGCCGTCCTGCTGAGCTCGTGAACAGCAGAGAGACGTAACCAAGAGCCGTGGCTCTGACCATCGTTCATGGTGTCGCACCTAACAGCATGTTCTACACACAAACGGTGCGTGTTCCTGTTTTATTTATTTATATGAAATGTTGTAAATGACCCTGTCCGGCTCCACTGGGGGATAACTCTGTATTTGAGGCTCTGAGCTCTTTCTTGAGTTACTGAACCTCGACACGCCCACGGACCACGTCACGGTTCGCACCGAAAGACCAACTCTTCCTTGGTTCCAGCTGGGAACGAACTTTTCTGGTTCGTGAACCTGTTTATGTCGGTGGAACCGCGCCGAACGGTTCCAAACGTAGTTTGCGAAACTAAAACCGTTCTGGTTCCTCGTTGGTGGGTAAGTGCTATCAGGAGGTGAGGCTTTTTAAAAACACACATCCACTTTCTTCTAATGAAACTACTTCCCACACTTTGCTGAGAAGCTCAGGTTTATTGCTGTGAGAAAAGCCCTCTTCTGTCTTGTATGGTTCATGTGACTAATCACCCTCCCCTGACTCTCCCCCATCTCACTTCACATAGACATTGCCCTGGAACTCACGGTGACCAGGATTTCAGATGATGCATGACACAAATAACATCAAATACCATAGACGTGAAAGCACTCTGGACTTTCCAGAACTGTATGGAAGGACATAAAGTTCACTTTTTCTGTAAGAAATCAAATTAAGCCTGCGTTTATTCCGAATAAATCAGCACAGCACAAAATCTCAGGCATCAGAACATCCCCATCCAATCAATCTTTCTCTCTATGTACTTACCCTCGGAGTGCTTTATCTGATGAGTATTCATCACTGCTTTATACACAGCGTGGTTGCTGGACATCTTTGTCTGTGTGTGTGTGTGTGAGAGAGAGAGAGAGAGAGAGAGAGAGAGAGAGAGAGAGTGTTTAAGTGTCTCTCTGAAAGTCATTAGTGCAGGATCAATGGAAGGCTTTTAAAACATTACTCTCTCACCAGTGTTGTGTAATCTTGACTGTAAACACTGGACGTGGACATTAATAACAAATCTCCGAAATAATGAATCACTCACCGGGACACACCCGGTCTGGCCCCAGCCCAAATATTTCATGCCGTGGATCTTTATAATCAAACTCGGAGGTGTTCAAACTGCAGGGGGTGAGTGGTGGGATCACAAAGAATAAATAGTTAAATGACTGTCATAAAAAATGTTCCCCCTAGAAACACAGCATTGTTTTATTTTTTCAATAAAGAGTCTACATTAGTATCGGGTGAGTAACATAGTATCATGGAGTTCAGAGGCTGACAGACCCCTGGATTCATTCGTTCATTCATTCATTCATTCATTCATCTGTAACCCTTATCCAGTTCAGGGTCGCGGTGGGTCCAGAGTCTACCCGGAATCATTGGGCGCAAGGCGGGAATACACCCTGGACACAGGGAGAACCCACCACACTCCTCACAGACAGTCACCTGGAGGAAACCCACGCAGACACAGAGAGAACACACCACACTCCTCACAGACAGTCACCCGGAGGAAGGGATGATTTGACCTGGTGTTTTTTATACATACACTGCAGTAGTTTACATATGGACTAGTTTGTTTTTGTTGGGGGTGGGGTCCAGGCTCTCAAACGTCTGGCAGTGGTGGATTCTAGAGGGAAAAGGTTGAATACCTCAGAGCTAACTAATGTAAGAATGTGCTTTAGGTTTAAATATAGATTTTAAAAATATGGGAATTTCCCATACAAAATAATAGCGATATCCAGAGTCGTACAGCGGCTCTCACAACACGTTGGGTGGATTCATTCAGCCCAGTCTGTTTTCGTTTATAAGCTGACCTTAGATATCAGGAATGATTTCAATTTTTTTTCCAACATTCCACTTAAATTTGAGCTGTTGGGCCTTACATACAGACGCTTCCTGCTTCCTTCCCTCCACACTAGCCCTACGTCATGATGCTCAGCGGCTGCCAGACTCCCAGCCTCGCTCCCCTCAGCAGCTGGAACCGGCCCGCCCGCTCATGTGGCCTGCTTTGACGTCAGCGGGAGCTGCTGAATAATAACGATAATAAAAAGCAGCGGAGGAATGTTGTGAACGTTTTGAGCCTTTCTTTTCATTCCTTAGTCTTTCGCCTCCTTCTCTTTCTCTCTCTCTTTCTCTCCTTCTCTCACTCTCACTCGCCCTCTAATTGCAGGCTGAGGAGAGGATTAGAAGGCTCTGTGTGTGTGTGTGTGTGTGTGTGTGTGTGTGTGTGTGTGTGTCTAATGCTTGACTTACTCACTTTAGCACGCCAAAGCTGACCGTTTGCATAAGAGGCAGCTGCTGCATGTGCAGTCCAGTGATGCAGACAACTGACCTAAGGGAGGACAACACACACCCCTTCATACCATTCTCTCCCTCTCTCTCCTTCGTTCTCTCGCTCCCTCTTTTTCTCAGAAGTGAACCCTGTGTTCTGTGCGGAGGAGTCAGTGTGTGGACGTCATGCTTCGGCCGGCTGTGTGTCGTGTCCCGACATGAGAGCTACGGCCGTGTCTGCAGGGCTCTCTGCTCTCAATCTGACCCCATGCACCCTTCCTGGAGCCTCAAACGAATGCCTTTGTGTGTGTGTGTGTGTGTGTGTGTGTCAGTATCCACAGACATGTATGAGCGTATATCCACTAAGCTAGTGTCCACGTGCTGCAGAGCTTTGGGAATGATGTAATAATGTTTTCCTGTTGACATTAGTTCAGTTGAATACAAGACAATAACTCGCGCACTATTTTTAGCATTCTCCAGATGTTTTGTACTGGAGATTACACATCTGTTTCATGAACAGTTTGATCTGTTTGGAAAGGTGATGGTGCTCACGCCGAGCCACGAAGCTAAAATGGATGGCGGACAATTAGAGGTGACTCCGACACTGGGTTTGATTCGTTCCGCTGGAAGTCGTCCGTCGTATGAGGCTCAGGCTCTTTGCTGTAAAATGTACGTTCAATCGCTCGCTTTCATCAAGTTTTCTGTGATGTTTCCTCCGATTCTCTTTAGAGGGTGTGTTCACCAGGGCCCACTTCAAAGCTGCCCTTCTCAAACACAGCCACGCTGCTTTTGTCTGATAGAGCCACAGTCTTTGATGCGTGGATGAATCTGGTTCACGAGACAAAACAAAGGCAAAAGATCCAGGGTCTCATCCTTTTCAGAAGTAAAATAAATGATCTCAGATCAGCTCTTGCCTTTCATATTATTCCAGACAGGTTTTTGATTTATTTTTTTCTCCTCGTGACCTTTTGTTGAGGCCACGCAAACCAAACTCCAGCCCTGACTTTGCATTATTAACCAGTTACAGCCAGAGAGGGTCATAAAGGACACATCTATACTTACATTTACACGTACCATTACATTTAATATGTATTATCTAGAGTCATATTAGTCAATGTAGATGCTTTTCTCACAGCAAAACAAACCCACCCCCATTGGTTTTCGATCAGAAAGTTCACGTCTTATAAGGTGGGGTTTGTGAGGAGCGTGGTGTGTTCTCCCTGTGTCTGCGTGGGTTTCCTCCGGGTGACTGTCTGTGAGGAGTGTGGTGTGTTCTCCCTGTGTCTGCGTGGGTTTCCTCCGGGTGACTGTCTGTGAGGAGTGGGATGTGTTCTCTCTGTGTCTGCGTGGGTTTCCTCCGGGTGACGGTCTGTGAGGAGTGTGGTGTGTTCTCCCTGTGTCTGTGTGGGTTTCCTCCGGGTGACTTTCTGTGAGGAGTGTGGTGTGTTCTCCCTGTGAAACTCATTTGTAACTCGAGCTGTTTAGAGTTGTAGCACTCTTTCACTGCTGTCTCCGGAATTGCAGTCAGTTCCATCTAAAGTAATAGCAGAAATAGACCAACATCCTCATCTCTTTTCATGCTTTTCAACTTTCTGAGTCTCTCTGTTGTCCGAACGCCTCCAGATGCAGTTTCTCACCTGAGAGAGAGACAGAGAGAGAGAGAGAGAGAGAGAGAGAGAGAGAGAGAGTTCATACGAAGACATTTTTTCCCTATTTACCAAGCCAGGGCTGCGTACAAACACTGGACCTTTTTCCAGCACGGACAGAAGATGGTGAGGAAACACTGGATTAAAGTCGTGAACATCACTTTTAATTAAAATTAGGTCTTAGGGTGTAATTACTCTTTGAGACCTCTGAACTGTGTTCACATGTGGAAAAGGGGGTGTTATATATTCCTTTAATTCTTAAACAATGACCAACGTTTCAGAGGCTGCAGACTGACACGTGCCGTGGATGATGTGCTGTGCTCCGATGCCTCAGTGATGCTCATTCTTATTGATTTAGCTGTAAATGCTAATGGAACACGTCACTTACTGCACCTTTACAAAGCCACAATGGAAAAACCTACAGCAAAACCATCTCTTCATGAGGTCAGACCTTCATTAGCGAGGACCTTTGGAAGATTGGTGGATTAACCCTTCAAGAACTGAGTGCTCTGATATGTGTGGTTTAGCCATGTTTATTACACCTCTGCAATGCAGTCTACAACTGTTGTTTGGTTCCGTTATTAGATGATTCTTCTTCTTCTTCTCCTTCTTCTTCTTCTCCTTCTTCTTCTCCTCCTCCTTCTTCTTCTTCTTCTTCTCCTTCTTCTTCTCCTCCTCCTCCTTCTTCTTCATCTCCTTCTCCTTCTTCTTCTTCTTATTCTTCTTCTCCTTCTTCTTCTTCTCCTTCTTCTTCTCCTTCTTCTTCTCCTTCTTCTTCTTCTTCTTCTCTTTCTCCTTCTTCTTCTTCTTCTACTTCTTCTTTTTCTTCTCCTGCTCCTTCTTCTTCTCGTCCTCCTTCTTCTCCTTCTTCTTCTTCTTCTCCTCCTTCGCCTTCTCCTTCTTCTACTTTTTCTTCTCCTTCTTCTTTTTCTTCATCTTCTCCTCCTTTGCCTTCTCCTTCTTCTACTTTTTCTTCTTCTTCTTCTTCTTCTTCTTCTTCTCCTCTGACAATGTTTCCCACTGCTCTGCCCACACTCTTGAGTCTTTATTTCATCAGGAGATCCATCAGTGTGTTTAACCTCATGGTTTTGTTGCGGATTTTGTTTTGTTTTTTTCCAGCGAATACTAATTTAAACCCTTTTACAGCAGAGGATAAATAACAGCTCTCAGGCTCGGGGCCTCTGCTGCGTACTGGATTGCTGGCATCCCCCATTTGTGCATCATGTGCTCAGAGTGCAGTAAAAACCACAGCCTGCAGATACAGTCTCCATCTCTGATTTTACTAAATAAATATTTGCTCATATCCCGTGGCCTGTAGCTGCTCACGCTGCTCTTCGCTCTTTAAAACGATGACTAGCCGAGGGCTCTGATGAGCCAGCAGCCCGTCCGTCTGTTTATGATGGTGGAAATCTCTCTGTCTTGACGGTAAACACGTCTTCCTGTTTTATGAACTGCTGGAGTTGTTTGGAATGTGGATCCCGGCGTTGGCGTCGGATGCTGGAAACATTGACGGGGCTCGCCAGCCACATCACACCACAGAGGCAGAGATTTAGCCAAGGACCGTGGGGTCGTTTTCTAAGCTGCGGGAGACCGTATGGACGCATGTGAGAAGCTTGAGAGACCTGTTGACTTCAGCCGTGTTAAAGAAACCCACACCTCAGCCTGACTGCGTTTATAAAACAGAACTGAAACAAGCCGAGACCAGTGGAGTCCCTGTGCATGCTCCGGTGTAAAGAAAAGAGGGTGCTTTGTTATGTGGCTGCGTTAGAAATAAAAGGGCACACATGCTTTTCTGACCTTTAAAACACAATGCAGTGCAAAAGCGTGCCCTGGGAGATGTTAGAAAAGCAGTAAATCAATGTAAAAGAACTTTTCTAAATGCAACATCAGCTTTTGGCACTTAACCAGCTCTTGACTTGGGCTCAAAGTAACGTGGGAAAGTTTCAACGCCGTGTTTTATGCATTTTTTTTATGGTTTGTCCCTGCAACAGGCAACAAAAGGTGCACTGTTTCTTTAAGAGGTACTAACACAGTGTGTGTGGCTTTCTTTTACTGCAGAGAGTTTGTGTGTGTGTGTGTGGTTTGTGAACCAAGCCTTTGCCGTTGGAGCGCAAGCCTACTTCATATACCACTTCCAGAGCCTCAGTCTTTGTCTCTTGTGTTTACGGGTTTTGTTTCCACGTCATGTGAAGTGTCCCCTCGCTTAATAGAAGGCCTCACTAGTCCTCCAGGTTGGAGTTTGCCCACCAGGGGCATCCTAGTCCCCCGTTTCCTCGGTTCCTCGGGGTCTGGGGGCTGGATCTGTTCTAATAAAACAACAGTTCCTGTTTATAGCACCCGCTGGTGTAGGAAGCTTCTCCCAAACTGATATATTGATGTGTGTGCTGTGTTTTCTTCACACACACACACACACAAACACAAACACATCCTCAGCAGTAAGTAAAAGGGAAAGCAAAGGGAACACTCTGTTACTCTGTTAGGGAAATGCCTTACGTCTTGGAGATGTTCTTCTACAACAAACACGAGACTGAGGGAGAATGATGTTAATGAGTAACTGACAGGAATACATCCATGTGATGAACCTCATCGTGTCTGCTCATGTCTACAACAATGTGGGGCAGCAGGTAGTGTCACTGTCACACAGCTCCAGGGTCCTGGGATTGTGGGATCCTGCTCCGGGCGACTCTCTGTGAGGTGTGTTCTCTCTGTGTCTGCGTGGGTTTCCTCCGGGTGACTGTCTGTGAGGAGTGTTGTGTGTTCTCCCTGTGTCTGCGTGGGTTTCCTCCGGGTGACTGTCTGTGAGGAGTGTGGTGTGTTCTCCCTGTGTCTGCGTGGGTTTCCTCCGGGTGACTGTCTGTGAGGAGTGTGGTGTGTTCTCTCTGTGTCTGCGTGGGTTTCCTCCGGGTGACTGTCTGTGAGGAGTGTTGTGTGTTCTCCCTGTGTCTGCGTGGGTTTCCTCCGGGTGACTGTCTGTGAGGAGTGTGGTGTGTTCTCCCTGTGTCTGCGTGGGTTTCCTCCGGGTAACTGTCTGTGAGGAGTGTGGTGTGTTCTATCTGTGTCTGCGTGGGTTTCCTCCGGGTGACTGTCTGTGAGGAATGTGGTGTGTTCTCTCTGTGTCTGCGTGGGTTTCCTCCGGGTGACTGTCTGTGAGGAGTGTGGTGTGTTCTCCCTGTGTCTGCGTGGGTTTCCTCCGGGTAACTGTCTGTGAGGAGTGTGGTGTGTTCTCTCTGTGTCTGCGTGGGTTTCCTCCGGGTGACTGTCTGTGAGGAGTGTGGTGTGTTCTCTCTGTGTCTGCGTGGGTTTCCTCCGGGTGACTGTCTGTGAGGAGTGTGGTGTGTTCTCTCTGTGTCTGCGTGAGTTTCCTCCGGGTGACTGTCTGTGAGGAGTGTGGTGTGTTCTCCCTGTGTCTGCGTGGGTTTCCTCCGGGTGACTGTCTGTGAGGAGTGTGGTGTGTTCTCTCTGTGTCTGCGTGGGTTTCCTCCGGGTGACTGTCTGTGAGGAGTGTGGTGTGTTCTCTCTGTGTCTGCGTGGGTTTCCTCCGGGTGACTGTCTGTGAGGAGTGTTGTGTGTTCTCCCTGTGTCTGCGTGGGTTTCCTCCGGGTGACTGTCTGTGAGGAGTGTGGTGTGTTCTCCCTGTGTCTGCGTGGGTTTCCTCCGGGTAACTGTCTGTGAGGAGTGTGGTGTGTTCTATCTGTGTCTGCGTGGGTTTCCTCCGGGTGACTGTCTGTGAGGAATGTGGTGTGTTCTCTCTGTGTCTGCGTGGGTTTCCTCCGGGTGACTGTCTGTGAGGAGTGTGGTGTGTTCTCCCTGTGTCTGCGTGGGTTTCCTCCGGGTAACTGTCTGTGAGGAGTGTGGTGTGTTCTCTCTGTGTCTGCGTGGGTTTCCTCCGGGTGACTGTCTGTGAGGAGTGTGGTGTGTTCTCTCTGTGTCTGCGTGGGTTTCCTCCGGGTGACTGTCTGTGAGGAGTGTGGTGTGTTCTCTCTGTGTCTGCGTGAGTTTCCTCCGGGTGACTGTCTGTGAGGAGTGTGGTGTGTTCTCCCTGTGTCTGCGTGGGTTTCCTCCGGGTGACTGTCTGTGAGGAGTGTGGTGTGTTCTCTCTGTGTCTGCGTGAGTTTCCTCCGGGTGACTGTCTGTGAGGAGTGTGGTGTGTTCTCCCTGTGTCTGTGTGGGTTTCCTCCGGGTGACTGTCTGTGAGGAGTGTGGTGTGTTCTCCCTGTGTCTGTGTGGGTTTCCTCCGGGTGACTGTCTGTGAGGAGTGTGGTGTGTTCTCCCTGTGTCTGTGTGGGTTTCCTCCGGGTGACTGTCTGTGAGGAGTGTGGTGTGTTCTCCCTGTGTCTGTGTGGGTTTCCTCCGGGTGACTGTCTGTGAGGAGTGTGGTGTGTTCTCCCTGTGTCTGTGTGGGTTTCCTCCAGGTGACTGTCTGTGAGGAGTGTGGTGTGTTCTCCCTGTGTCTGCGTGGGTTTCCTCCGGGTGCTCCGGTTTCCCCAAAAACACACGTTGGAGATTCAAAAGTGTTTGTGTGTGTTGCCCTGTGAGGGACCGGCGCCCCCTCCAGGGTGTATTTGCAGCTTGTGCCCAGTGATTCCTAGACTTCTACACTAAGCCAATTTAAAAAAGACAAAGCAAAGCTAACAAAAACAAGCCAGATATAGCTTTCTGCATATAACAGTTTATTTTAAATCCTGTTTTGCAAGGTTCCTTTCTTTTGGTGTATAACCCACTCCCCGCACAAAAGGAGTGAAATAGCTCCCAGCTGTGTTTCAAGCTCCAACAGAGTGGAGGAAGCTTCAGAGCTGCAAGATGTCAAAGGGGCAGAAGGTCAGAGCTCTGTTAGGTGGAGACAGGGTGTTTCTGAAGTCCTGGAGGATGTAGCTCCCACTTCCTCTGCAGTGTAGGCTTGGGTTTATTTCCCCATTACGGTCTCGGAAAAGCCCATCTTCTCAAATATAAGGGAATAGGGCCGTTCGAAGGCACACTAATGGATTTGGGAATGAGTTGCCGAGCTGAGGTGAGCTAGAGCGGAGTGCAGGGGATCGGGACACTGATCCGGGGGCATGTGTTTTGCTTTGTTGTGTTGATGTATCAGGGAGAGTGCGCATTAATCAGACTAAGAGTGGCGTTGTTAGCCAGCTGGCTCGTTTCCAGAGGAGGTCCCTGGGGCGTTTTTGATCAGGGCTTTCAGCGAGGGAAGTTTCTGTGCTGAAAAAACTGGGATTAAGGTTGTGGTTCTAACAGCGATATTTAAATTAGGGTCAATCTGAACCCGTCAACGCTGTCAAACTATTGGAGGAAACCTCCGTCTCCGTCATATTGCTGTGCGCCTGTTCACACCAAAACACGAGAGCTTTCATACAATGAATGGAGGAGTTCCACACACTAAACAAAGCCCATCGGCGAAGTGTGAGGGGTTCGCTCTTCTTCCAGATCTTCACAGCGACGTCATTCAGTCAGCAGCAGTGAGACAGCTCGGCCGCTTAGCGACTCCTTTAGCGATTAGTGTCTTGCGTAACCTCGGTCTGATCCTCACTGTGCCCTCAGCTGAGGAAGTCTGCGGTGGGAGAGGAAAAGGCTGCAGTGGAAAGTCCATTGTCTGACGTTGAGCTGTGGTTAATGGATCATTCAGACTTTATTTTGATGCTCGCGTGCAGTTCCTGGGTTTTAAGAGCTCGTCTCTCATTGGTCAGTCTGATTTTGGACTGTGAGCAGGTTCACACACTCTTCCAGTCCCTCACACACACACACACACACACACACACATACACACACACATATACACACACACACACACACACACACACACACACATACAAATGCACACACACACACACACACACTCACCCAGAGACAGAGGGAGAGAGAGAAGGAGGGGGAGAGAGAGAGAGAGAGTGAGAGAGAAAGAGAGGGAGAGAGAGAGAAAGAGAGAGAGTGAGTGAGAGAGGGAGAGAGAAGGAGGGGGAGAGAGAGAGAGAGAGTGAGAGAGAAAGAGAGGGAGAGAGAGAGAAAGAGAGAGAGTGAGTGAGAGAGGGAGAGAGAAGGAGGGGGAGAGAGAGAGAGAGAGTGAGAGAGAAAGAGAGGGAGAGAGAGAGAAAGAGAGAGAGTGAGAGAGAGAGGGAGAGAGAAGGAGGGGAGAGAGAGAAGAGAGAGAGAGAGAGAGAGAGAGAGAGAGAGATTGTACTGTCATTTGACCAACTCTTGGGTCATTTGTTCCCTATTAAAAATCACAGTTCACTTCGTAAATACATTTACAGTGATTTAGAGTTTCTTAAAATAAGTCTCATGCATAAACAAGTAGGACGTGGTTTAATCTTGACGTCTGAGTCATCGGAGTGGCTTTGAGGAACTACAGCTAAACTGCAGTCTCACAATCATCATCATCAGCATCATCATGATCTCTCATATAGGAGAACTGTGTGTGTGTGTGTGAAGAAAGATTTCCCGAGTTATGATTAATACCACCTTCATTAGAAAAATAAAAAGTGGTCCCCATTATACATCAGACTTCCTTCTTTTTTAAATCTGCAAACACAGCATTTTGGAAGGTCACTTTTCGAAGCTGCATCCCTTCGTTGCTTTGCTGTGCAATAAACACTTGGCAGGTTTTCAGGAGGACAGTAAAGATGCCTTGGGGATTCTCTTAAAGCACAGCTTTAGGATATTTCAGAAATATTTTTCCATTCAGTCTGAGGTGAAAAAGAAGAAGCTTTCATTCATTCATTCATTCATTCATTGTCTGTAACCCTTATCCAGTTCAGGGTCGCGGTGGGTCCAGAGCCTACCTGGAATCATTGGGCGCAAGGCAGCAACACACCCTGGAGGGCGACACCCACTCACACATTCACTCACACACTCACACCTACGGACACTTCTGAGTCTCCAATCCACCTACCAACGTGTGTTTTTGAATGTGGGAGGAAACCAGAACACCCGGAGGAAACCCACGCAGACACAGAGAGAACAAACCACACTCCTCACAGACAGTCACCCGGAGGAAACCCACGAAGACACAGAGAGAACACACCACACTCCTCACAGACAGTCACCCGGAGGAAACCCACTCAGACACAGAGAGAACACACCACACTCCTCACAGTCACCCGGAGGAAACCCACGCAGACACAGGGAGAACACACCACACTCCTCACAGACAGTCACCCGGAGGAAACCCACGCAGACACAGGGAGAACACACCACACTCCTCACAGACAATCACCCGGAGGAAACCCACTCAGACACAGAGAGAACACACCACACTCCTCACAGACAGTCACCCGGAGGAAACCCACGCAGACACAGGGAGAACACACCACACTCCTCACAGACAATCACCCGGAGGAAACCCAAACAGACACAGGGAGAACACACCACACTCCTCACAGACAGTCACCCGGAGGAAACCCACGCAGACACGGAGAACACACCACACTCCTCACAGACAGTCACCCGGAGGAAACCCACTCAGACACAGAGAGAACACACCACACTCCTCACAGACAGTCACCCGGAGGAAACCCACGCAGACACAGGGAGAACACACCACACTCCTCACAGACAGTCACCCGAAGGAAACCCACGCAGACACAGGGAGAACACACCACACTCCTCACAGACAGTCACCCGGAGGAAACCCACACAGACACAGGGAGAACACACCACACTCCTCACAGACAGTCACCCGGAGGAAACCCAAACAGACACAGGGAGAACACACCACACTCCTCACAGACAGTCACCCGGAGGAAACCCACTCAGACACAGAGAGAACACACCACACTCCTCACAGACAGTCACCCGGAGGAAACCCACGCAGACACAGGGAGAACACACCACACTCCTCACAGACAGTCACCCGGAGGAAACCCACGCAGACACAGGGAG